>NC_061796.1:5510068-5813896 GCF_021462225.1 Girardinichthys multiradiatus
CTCCTCTTCTTGTCTCTTCTTCTCACTTCTAATCCATCCTCTTGATTGTTCTAAGCTGCTTTCAGCCAGCCCCCGGGAGGGTGGAGTAGTGGAGGTGGGGGGAGATTCTGAGTCTATTTTAATTAAGATTTAAAAGACGACTCCCTCAAGCAGGGAGATTTAAGAAAAGGATGGACGAAGCGGAGTAAACGAATAAAGGTGGGACAGATTGCAGATTGGACACAGCAAATATCAGAAAATCAGTACGGAGGGAAAGTTAAAAAGCTATTATTTAACGCACGTAGATAGGCGTGTCAAGCACACAAGTGCAGCCAGACACTGAGGCATTGGAGGGGGTAAGCCAAACGGGTTTTTTTTTCTTCATTTGTAATCACACAGCACAATCTATATAGATTGATCTCAACTTCCTGTGATTCATACCGTATCCTGCGAGAATGATATGGGATCAGTGGTAGCCAGCAGGCAAGCTGAGCGAGTTATCTCCACACTCTGTCTAATGATCGATCATCTCACCAGATGGACTTAAGAGCCCTGTAACACTTCACTTGTTTATCATAGCTGCAAACCTGAGGCCTATCTCTAGGTGTGACCTGCAAAGTAAGTAATGGTTTGAAACATTTAGTGCTTTAGAGGAAAAGTGCTATAGTCATGGGTACTTCCAGAAAGTTTTCAAAGGGGTGTCAAGATAGGGGCCACCTATAATCTTGTAGTAGGACACTGAAACCAAAAGAATTTTAGAAGTTTTATTATGTTGTTGTCATATAGGGGGTGGTGGGGAGCCAGGACTGGGCCTGAGTGACAGTTATGCATGATATGAAGTGACATAAGCATAAATAAATAAGTGAATAATCCATTTTACAACTCAATGAAGCTTGTCCCCACAAAAAAAAAAAAAAAAAAAGATGCATATGAGACTATCTAGCTAAGGGTCTAAGAGGTAGAATAGGTATGGAGGTTTGGGGGTTGGGGAGCCTGGAAACTATGCAGTCATCTCGCAAAACAACATAATAGACCATTTTGGGTTTACAAGAAAAAAATGAAATTTAAGCAATATTTTTGGGAAAACCAAATCGAGTAAAACAAAAAAGGGGGAAAGGTTATGCATATCATCAGGGTCAGATGTGCGTCAAAAAATATTCCTTTATTAAAATTTAACAACCCACACTGACTGAGCCCAGCTAGCAGCTAACGCTCCCAAGCCCAGATGCAGCAATCCTTTTCTAACCTGTTGTATTCAGAAGTGCAGACACTTCTAACTTGTCTGGTCTTGGCATATACAGTGCCTTGCGAAAGTAACATTGGATCATTCAGAGATCCTCATTGAACGTCTGGAGTGAGTTTGCTGCACTGAAAGTAAAGGGGCCGAATAATGTTGCACGCCCCACTTTTCAGTTTTTTATTTGTTAAAAAGTTTGACACATCCAATAAATGTCATTCCACTTCACGATTGTGTCCCACTTGTTGTTGATTCTTCACAAAAATTTTGAATTTTATATCTTTATGTTTGAAACCTGAAATGTGGCAAGAGGTTGAAAAGTTCAAGGGGGCCGAGTACTTTCGCAAGGCACTGTATCAGCAGAACATGCTCCATGTGTGCAAAAGGAGTGAATTGACCAGACGCACACCAGCATTACCCATAAAGGTTCCAAAACTCAAAAACTACATCTTACAGAATGCAAAAAACAAAGTAGAATAATTCAGTGAAGGATTAACCAGTCCATATACAGTTTTTTGTGTTTTGTCTCATTCTAAAGTGGTCCCAACCCACCTTAGAAGAATGCTGCCTTTTGTTTTTGTTTTTTAGAGATTGTGCAGTTTAAAATTATGCAAATGCAATCTAGACCTATAAAAATGGAAAACAAAACAAATAACCGATGTTGTTGGCCACTCTGATGACCAGTCTATATTAGCCGTCTCTGTCCACACGACGCCTACTTAAGAGAAAGTAGGCAGCTTTAAAGATAAGTTTCACAATCCAAATGATAACTGTAGAATAATCAAAAATTAAATTCATCACCTCATCACTTTTTTGAATTGCAGCTCTTTTTTTGAGTGTCACCTTAATGGATGCTTTGGAAATCCTTGTTAAACTTTTAACAGTCTTATCACACCATGATAAAAATGCCTTACTCTAAAGGAATCTGGCCACCAAAGATGCACAGTGTTACCTTCCTGCATTGCTCTACTTTCTCCATGCAAACTTGCAAAGCAGCATTTGCATGTTTATCTGCAGCCAGAGAAAAGGCGTGTGCTTTGTGTTTAGTAAACCAGTCACATTGCCCACATCTGCCTCTACTTGCAAACTTAACATTCTTCACTTGAAGACACACCCCAAGACAATGTGAACAATGAAGTGTGTAAGTTCATCAAACCACAGACTTCAGTGCAGCCGGTAAGGTGTTAAAGGCCAGGCAAGGGTCAAAAGCCCAACCCATGGCATTCTCCACTCAGATACATCCCAACACACAGCCACCATATGTCCAGGGTTTCACAGTTAATGAGGCAGCCCACCCCGGGTGACAAAGATCTATTCACACCCAGTTAACTCTGAGGGAATCTGCAATTGCCATGGTGTGATTAGGACAGAATACAGTACTAGTCCAGCCAGTGGCCATTTGGGAGCAACAATAAACTAGAACGAACAGAGGAAGAAAAGGCGTGTTTGGAAAAATGGTACACGGACAAAGAACTTTATAAAACACTTTAAGGGGATAAACACAGGCATGATCTCACCCTCAGCCTCGCTACGGCTCCATCGTCTGCCTCCATCAAAGCCCCCCGAGACTTTCACAGCGCACTTTCTGCCTCCGTCACTCACAACTCTTAATAAGGCCAGCAGTAAACGGCGGGGAAAAATATGCGGGGATGAAAGCTTCTTCTCTTATGTTCTCGCTTTGAGGAAGTGTTTCAGGTTGTCATGGGAGGGTAGTAGAGAGGGGTGGGGGGTGCATCTTTATGGAGTAATGCTGCATTTTAATAGAGACAATAAACCCCTCCGCTTCAAAAATAAAATTTTCTCCCATTTCGTGTTGTGTTGCAGCTCCGGGGATTTTTGACAGACAAATAAGAAAATCCACCACCTCTCAGCCTAAAGGTATGGAAGAAAGCCACGCTAAAGAAGAGTGTGCAGAGTTCCTTTGGGAGGGATAGATCACATATATTCTTCCACCGCAGTGATTAATAACTTGGAAAAAAAGGTCAAACTTGACTTGAAACGGTCCAGTATATCACAGTTACATTTGGACCCTATGTTTCATACATCAGTTCTGGCTATGATGTCCCATCAGTCCCACCAGCGTGGTCACACAGGAAAGACCCACTGTGCAGATTATCAAAGATTGATGGGGTGTCCTAGTTAAAGACAAGGGTGTTGAGAAACTGTGTCGCTCTCAGCCTTTTCTGAGGCATTTCTCTGCATGGTTTAAGTTCAAATATTATGCGTAAGCCCAAAGGTTTGACCCAAGTATGTGCAGGTAATTTGCAAATGCAGCATTAGTAATCTCAAAAAAGACAGAAGGAGCTGACACTTTTGAATTTATCTCCTTCTTCTTGCTCACTCTTTTCTAACTGCAGATGAAACAAACTGACAGAACAAACACGATGTTTATCCTGATTTCTTCTTTCTCCAAGACACAACCTAAGCATCTCTAATACTCTTTGTTCACTGTCATCCTAGCCAATTCTTGTTCAGAGTGCTTGCTTAATAATTAATTGATTAATTAGTTCCCTCATTAATCATTTATTCATTAATCATGGCCTGATTTTTTTCTGGAGGAAGCAGCGCAATCTGAAAAACCCTGACTTCACATTTCGTTCTAATTATGCTCTTTTACTAATCAACGCTTAAGAAATGGAGTTTCAGGAAATTAGTTTTCCCTTTCCTTTCCCCTCCCTTTCTTAGCAGAAAGCAGGATGTAGTGAGGTTGGCATGTTAACATTTTCCCTACCTTTTTTACTCTCAAAGCTATTAGTCAGGGGTAATTTTTAAAGAATGCTTTAAAGAGATAGTTCAGTATTTTTTTAAGTGACGTTCAGTTTAAAGTTAGAGAAGGTTAATAACTTACCTGTAGTGGATAACTCTCCTGGCTCGTTCATTTAGTATAAATTCAGATTAGTTGGACTGAGAGGCTGAAATTATCTTCAAGTTGGAGAAAGGCCATAACCAATGAGACATCTACCATCTTTAAACGACTCCATTATCAAAACACCTGTCAGCAGCCTAAATGAATCCTCAAAAAACAACCAAGGTATTACTTCCTGTCTCGCTTCAAAATAAAAGTCTCAACTGTAGACACAACTTCATTTCAGAAATTCTGAACTATCTCTTTCACTTCATGCTTGTTTAAAATTTTTTGATCTTGATGTGATTGCAGCACATGCAGATAAGAGAAACAAAAGCAGACTAGGCATTTATTATCAATTGCAATTTTGAAAAGTGTCTGTATAAACCAGAGAGGTTCCAGCTCTGTGACTCACACTCTCAAGCCACAGCACTCTTGGGAGAGGAGGTAATTTGTTTAATCACCAGGAGTTATAGTCCCTGGACAGATAGATGGGGGTGATAGGATTATTCTGAAATATGTTCGGTAATGTGGTGCGAGGACAAGAGGCAGAGTGACAAGAACCATTTTAAACACATTTAATTAGAAGTGTTTGTTTGCCTTTGTGTTTCTGTCGGATGCAGGGTTCACCACAGAGCTCAGCTGCATTGTGTGAAGATCCTCTTCAGAAAAATAAAATAAAAAAATAGAATTATGCATCAAATTAAAGAGAGCTCCAATGAAATAGAGGCAAGTCCAGCATTAACCTCTAAGCTTCAAAAAGCACACATATTAAGCAACACTAATGAGACTCTCATTGAGCTAGCTGTGCTTTATATTCAAACACACATAAAAGCGCAGCTCTGACTTCGGTGTGGCACCTCTGCCTCTGAATGATGTTGTCTCTTATTCATCTCATTCAAAGCAAACACTGCAGGACTGAACAATGCATTAGATGGCCCTTTCACTCTAATGAGATGCATACATTTACAACAATACCACCCTCATTAAAAAAATAATAATAATAATAATGGGGGGGGGGGGGAGTATTAATTATGAAACACACTCTTTTTATCGTGAAGAGCCAAGGGGGTCTCCACTGGGCTCAATTAGGAAAGCAGGCCGCAAATCCCATGACTAAATTAATTGATACCCCAGAGCATAAGGCTCTGAGCCCCTCTATAAAATCTGTGCTGAGAATTCCTTTGTTTTCATTTCTAAAGCATTTGGAAAATATAAGACATGAAGACAGATTTAATATATTTAAAATATTATCTCTTTATCATTTATGGATTTTTAATCAGTAATTTTTTAGTATACTTGCTAGTTTTGTTTAACTGTCATCAAAGCCAACCCAGAATTGAATTTGGCTCTAAATAGAATCTGTTTTGGGTCCCAAATTCCACTTTACATGATTTATTAAATAAATAGGTTTAAACAACTAGTACAGATCATTTATTTCTGTGAGTTACCTATTTTGTCTGGTATAACAAGGTTTAGATGTAGAGTCAGGAAAGAGGGCACATTGTGTGTCAAATGTAGCTTAAAGCAAAGACATGATTAAACTAGACACAATTGGGTGATAATGTATGTATTTACACTACAGGATTTCACAAAATACAGTTTTAAGAAAGCACACCGAAGAATAAAAATAACAAACTCTGCTTCGTGTGTAATTGGGTGGATGGCATCATCTAAGGCACAAGAATTCAGCTGATCAGCTGGCATTAGTAAATACTATAGACAGAACCCAAGTTAACTCTGTTGAATGAGTAGCTTGATTTAAAAACATACAAGAAATATACAAGTGGACAGACTAAAAGAGGTTTTGATAGGTTGTCTTACGTCTCCTGTGATGTCACAAGAGGCTTGTGTGCACCATGTTGTTTTTGGAAAAATCTTATCTAAAGTAATTAATGTTTTACCACAAAATAGCAAAACAAAACTATAACATGTTCTGTTGTTGACACACTATTAACTACTGACCTTCTGTATAATTGCAAAACTTTTAACACTCTTGGGCCAACCCTGCTGGCCTGGGGGTTATCTTACTTATGCATGGGGTCGGTTCTGCTTGTCATATTTTCCTGATTCCTACTCCATCTCTTGGCCACGTTGTGCTCCATTGGTGTTTTATTGACCATGTTTGTTGTTGTGCATATGCTAAAGCAGGGCTTTTGGAAACATATTAAAACACAAGAAGATAATGATTAAAAGCACAGTCATTTGTAGTGAAAGCCCCTAAATCCAAACACTGGTGAAAGAGGGGGAGGGAGTAAGAGAAACTGGGATGGAGTAGACAGAAGATGCAGGGAAGGGGGCGGGGGGCAGAAAAGGGCTGGAACTGTGACACACATCCAGCCAGCAGCCGTCTTGCTGAGAAAAACACCAGGGGGTGAGCAGGAGCGAAATGACAAGACTAGCTCAATCAACATCTTGTCAACACAGCAAGCTGATGTGTACAGACAATTTCATAGCACCACCGCAGACCCCCTCCTCTCCTTTTTTTCAGTTTTTTTTTTTACATCGTTTTCTGCTTCCTGTCCTGCTGCCAGTCAGCCAGGCAGTCACTTGCTATCTGTCTGCATGGAATCAGCTCTCTGGCTCGGGGCTTCAGAGTGTTTCCATGTGTGTGTGTGCGTGTATGTGTGTCTGAAGGGGTGATGGGGTTGCTGTTTAAAGGCTATGCTAGAATTATACAGAAGGATATGCTCCTGCCTACTCAAAACCCTAAAGATACAGGACCACAAGGGTGAACATGCATATACGCGTGGCAGGTTGTCAAGACACTGCAGCATGGTGACCACGAGAATCATTCACTTGCACTCACATGCTGACTGTGTCACATCAGCACTCTTTGCCCCCCCCCCCCCTTCTTCGTCTTACATGCATAGCACTCTATTTCACTATCCGCTGCAAACTGTTGTAGTAGCTCCTCAGTGAGTGACTCTGCAGCTGCTCGCCCGTGCGATCAGCCTCGCTGCTGCCCTGATGTGTGCAGCGCTCCGTCGCAGCGGGGAAAAGCCTTGCGTTGACGGCCTTGGAGACAGGCTGATTACAGCATTCCATCAATCGCCCCCCTGCTGCACCACCACCACCTGCCTCTGACTTGCTCCTTTGCAACTAGAAGTTGACAGAAACCCACTTTTTTCATTTTTACCTTGCCTTATTTTTTTCTTTCTTACATATGGCTCTTTTTTCCCTGCTGTTCCCCTTCTAACCTGCTTTCTTGAGTGTTGTGTTGACAAGCTGACACAAACCCCTGTGATTTTCACACCATGAATGCAAAGAGCAAAAGAAAAAGGGACAGGGGATCCAAGATGGCAAAGAGGAAGAGAATGTTTTAGGGGTAGTCTGGCAGAAGATGACAGCTGACTGAGTCTAGAAAAAACAGTAATGGCAGAAGACTCCAAGAGAAAGCAAATCATCAATTAGTAACACCTTATATAATGCTTGAGGAGGGCCTGCTAGTCATTGATTTCAGGGATCATGCCTCACTGACTGCAGACATATGTGTGCTAAGCAGAGCAGTGAGAGGATGGCAATGGATTGTAGATGGATGCAGGAATGGAGGAAATTGCCCTGGGTGGGGGGTGTCAGTGGAGCACTCGGGGGTGGGGTTTGGATGAGCTGGTCCACTCTCTAAAAAGCGCCCAGGCCTGAGCCAAGATTTTCACAATGGAATAAAGGCTGAAAGGGGAGGCTAGGCGGATTAAACTCTGGCAAAACAGCTCTTAAAAAGCTGTTAGAGTGCAATTTGGGAACAAAAACGCAGAATGGAAGAAAAGACAGTGAGAGCAGGTGGGTGGGGGGGTGGATGGTTAGGTGGGTGGGAGGGCTAGTTGGAATGCAGCATGGGAGAGAAAGGGATAGAACTAAGTCTGCACAGGCACCATTAGAGACAACACCATCTGCAAAGATGCAAGCCGAAGCTGTCTACAACAGTCCAAAGCTGAAGGAAAGAACAGAGGTTCTAACACATTGAGCACATGTGTTTTTGGTGCCACACTGCTACAAGTTGGTGGGTGGTATCTGTTGTTAGCCCCCTTCAAGCTCTCAGAAGTTCTGTTGGAATCTCGCTAATAAGCTTAGTAACCAGATCAAACATGTGATGGGTGCAGCATCCCCTTTGGGACTCTTTGGTGGAGCCGCTCAGCACTACTGTCTGCTTTGTACACACATATATGCACAAATGCATTCACACAGGGAAAGAAAGACAAAAGAGCTTGGTTCAAAACAAAGGGATAATAATTCCACGCAGAGAGAAACGGAGTTCTCATTTTCCAGCCCGATTTAGAAGTCTTATCCAGACAAGGCACAATGGATGACATTTGGGGAAAAAGATGTTTATTCCAAGTTTGAAGCTTTTTTTCACCATTTGCCATGTTCCGAAGTCCTCTTTATTATTTTCATTTTCTTAGGTTTGCCTTTTTATGGAAAAAATCAAACCAGGTTGATGGAACCCTTGTTTCCCAGTGTTTTCTTGACATAAAAAAAAGTTTTTGACTTACGAAAGCAAAGTTTAAATTGACAAATTAAAGTGGGTAGTGTTTGTTTTTACAGACCCCGAACTGTGGAAGTTGGCCTCCTTGAACTAAATTTGATTGAGGTCATAGAGTAAAATGGCTGTGCAAGATGGAGCATCTATCTCGGAAATGTATTCAGCCGAGTGTCGATGCAAAACAAGGGAAATATGAACAGGGAGCGGAATCTTGTATTACTTTATGGTTTATTTGAAGGACATGGCCTCCTGTTAAATTAGCTTACAGCCTTGGGTGCATTTTTACATCCAGCGGTTACTAAGGTGACTTACCAGTACATGTGCTATGTGTGTTGGGTTTTTATTTTCTCCAAAGGTCATCTGCAGTGCTATTGTCTTTTAAGTTTTTAGCATCATGGCTTGTGCTTACACATAGAAACACAGTCTAATTCGATCAAGGCAGATGTCCAGAGGTGGACAGATCATTGCTGACATCTGTCCATCTCATCCTGATCCCTCCTAATGTGAACGTATCAGATATTATGAAAAAGGGAGCGCAGGCAAGTACCAGGGTTAAAGTAAAGCTCTTTAGTAGACGAAGTCTGGGAGTGCTTTGCTGCACTTAACTCCAACCATGTGACAGCAAAGTCAGTGTGTCAGACCAACTGCTAAATGTGCCCTCTGGTGCCTGACAAGTTTCTTTCCCTATTAACACATGCCCTGTCCTACATGCTCCTTCACATATTCAGATGCATGCACACAGACAAACATAGCACATTTTTGATGTGAAAAACACACCTGACTCTAACCGTCAGCCAGAAATACACATAAACTTAGTCTCATGTGCATCCAGCAGTGTGAAATGATATTCCATTTTAAGAAACCTGATTAATATTTAACAGGCCTAATGTGCGTCGACCTTGTTACCAGGAAAGGAAACACACACTAGACACGAAGCAAGGCAAGAAACGTAATACATGTAACATATTGTGTTGGTTTGAGAACTTGCAGGATGTAATGTTGCAGTGAGCATGTAACTATAATCACTTTCACACATATTTGACTACATAAGGCAGCCTAGCAAATTAACTAACATTTGCTGCAGAACTGCTGAAACTTGCATTCAGAATAGCCATGCCATGGATTAGGGGACCAGTTCTTTACCCTCGCAATGTTGCTGATGGGGGTCATTGAAGTTTGGTTGTCCAAGCCACATGTGTTTTGTGGCTAAAGAGAAAGCTCACCACTGTGTCCCTCAAGGCGCCTTTTAATCCCAGTGTGTTTCGAATTCCTCCAGGTCTTCCGCTCTTCCCCAACACTGTTTGAGACATGCACATAAAGAGGATGGTGTCTGCATTGGAAACTGCAGGTTCTTAATCTTTGCTTTTTGCAGATGATGTGGTGTTTCTTGCATCTTACAGTCATGACCTTTAGTGTTCAATGGAGCGGTTCATAGCAGAACTTGAAGTGGCCAGGATGAGAGTCGGGTCCTCTAAATCTGAGGCCATGGTTCTCAACCAGAAAAAAGTGACCGCTCCTTTTAGGCAGTTGAGGTGGTTTGTTAATATTATCAAGATGCTCCCTAGGTGCATCTCTATGAAGGCTTTCTCAGCGCATCTCAATTGGATGAGACCCCAGGGCTGACCTAGAACTTGCTTGAGGGCTATATATCTCTTCTTGACGTGAACAATCTTAGATTTACCCTGAATGAGCTGGAGAGTGTTCCATGGGAAAGGGTGTATGTTTCCCTCCTGGAACTGTTACCAAGCTGCCCAATCTATGATAAATGGACAGAGCAGAAATGTTTCAAGAGATTAAAGTCTTTTTTTCAGTATGCAAGCTCCTCATCTTTAGTTTGATGAAAAAACACTCAAGGTAGTGCAGTTTGTGTTTGTGTAATAGAGCACAACAAGCCTCTTCACACCCACATCTTACTTTTTCTAGCTGCTCCCTCTCCACTAATTCTTTGTCTGGTTCTGTTACTTCTCCCTCCACGTCAGAAATGTATTCATGTAATTAAGCTGCTAATACACCGTCAAAGAATTGTCTAATTCAGCAAGGAGGAATTAAAGGAATCAGGCATGAGTCATTAGCCAGTCAAGATGTTCTGTTCAGCGTTTTCAATAAGGGATCTGGAGAGCCATGAATCACTTATAGAGTGTGAAAGAACACTCTCTACAGCACATACTGCACTTTACGTTTGTGTAGCTGCACATATATGTGTGCACGCGTGGCGTTAATTGCCATTTGCAAGCATGAGAAATGGTATGTGGGTGAGGTAAAGAGAAACAATTCAGTGCGTGTAATTCATCTTAACAATCAATCAATGCAGTGAATTATTACCCATTGTAAACATTTAGATATTCTGAGCGAGAAACTTAATTGCAATCAATGTTTGCACTGCTACAATCACGGGGTAGAAAATCATCAGCTCGCTCTGCAAGGAAAGAAGAAGAAACACTCAGTTGCTCTAAAAGGCAGCATGTTAAGGACAGTCAGAGAAAAAAAAAAGGAATGTATTTTTTTAAGAGTATGACGGGAAAATTCTAGCCTTCGGTAAATGCCTAATAGCCGGAGCTCGAAGACGCTACACTTCTCATTGATGCTCTCAAATTGCCCTCTTTTGATCCATAGTGCATGACAGACATGCAACCTACCTGTTTGCACCCACTGCTCACTTGCATTTTGATAAAGTGAAGCACAGGGAGAGAATATTAGAAAGCCCCCCCCCCCCCCAATAAACTATTAACACCTCCTTGCGGCCAAATGGGGTGTAATAGACAATGGGTGTAAATTAAATTTGGTTCTAAGGGGGGCTCTGAGAACTAAAATGTGTTGGGGAAGAGTGCATGCTCTTGATGAGCTCACCGTTTGGCATCTTTAATTGTGGCATTGCATGACACTGGCAGGAGGAGGGCTCAAAGGGTGACGGAGGAGAGGGGGAGGCTCATTCCACGATGCACCCATTGATGAAGTGGGTAATTGAGTACAGAATAAACAGTGCCAACAATCTCGGAAGCCCCATTCCTTTCCAAACTGGAGTAAAAAAAAAAAAACAGGGAGAATGGAGTGAGAAGAGATGAAGAAAGAGAAAAGAGTGAGACTGAGTGAAAATCCCTTCCACCCTCTGGGGGAAAAGCTGCTATTGAAAAGCTATTAAACTTGCATTTAGCAGGATTGATTGGAAATGAAGAGGCCTATTAAAAGAGAGGGACAAGGGGACAATAGCGCGTCTCTGGCCGCCGTATGTTGCCCTCCTTTCAGTGGCTTTCTTTGCTGTATGAGTGGGGGGGGGGCTGTCTGTTTAAGCGCTCCCACCAAGAGAAGCAGTTAAAAAAGGGGGGGCTTAGCACTGGCTGAATAGGACCGTCTTTATCTTCCTTTATCCCCCTTTCCTTCTTTTCTGCACTGTGCAACAAAGAAGTAGAGACACAGAAAGAGGGAAGGTTTCCTATCCCCAATTCATACACACACCCTGCGAAGATAACCAACCAACCGACTCTCCTCTCCCTCTCACTACCTACCTTCCAACCTATGGATTAGTTACCTCTGGCGTGTTGCCATCTTTTCCTTGCCAGTAGAATTTGTAATACTGAATCTTTAGCATAGTGGCACAAACAATTGGAGCTAAGTATCCATATTCACACTGCGCTTCAGCATGTATATGAAGGCAAGCCAGCCAATCAGGGGGGAGAGCGTGAGCCATTTGCTTAAACACAGCAGCGAGACGGCAGCAGGTGTCTCCACTGACTTTCAGCAGGCTCAAACGGATGGTTCCCCCCGGGAACGTTAATGGAGTTTTGATTGTTTAACATCCATTTTTACAGAAAAGCACATTTAAAGAGTGGCAGATCTTTCTCCCAAGAAGTGTGTTCTAGCTTCATGTCAGTGAGCATTTAACCATATGGTCTTTAGAAACAGTTAAATAAATTATGAGGTTCTGCTGACTCTTTCTTTTAGAAGTCATGTTTTAAAAAGAAAAAAAAAACTTTGGGCTTATTCATTCTCTTAGAGAGTGATGTGAAAACACAAATGCAAGCTGTAAAGCTCAGATGATCATTGTCATCGTTAACTTCTGCTTTAGCTTCTCCATCTACGGCAACATCTTGGCTTGGGGGAAAGCGGAATCAAATTCTGGCTCCATCTCATGGCTGAATCCTTTTGTAGCTTAAACTCAACTTCAGAATCTTTGTTGGAATGTGTCAAAAGTTGCTCGTCCACCTTAGTGTCTAGCAACGCCAGCTGATCAGTTTGATTTTTATGCCACTTGTGATGTCATCAGTTAAACTGTGGATCAAACAGATACTGTTTGCATCCTTTACCACTCAAAAGACGCTCATCTGTCATAGTGTTTACTAAAGCCAGTTTGATCACTGTTTCCTGTGATGTCATCAGAGTTAAACTCTGGCTTCAGCATAAAAGGTTGTACCCCATTAGACTCAAATGTAACTTGAATACCTGCATAATGTCATGTCAAATGTGTCAAAAGTCAGTTGTCTGCCGTATTGTTTACTTATGATCAGTTTTTGTGCCTCTTGTGATGTCAGTGATCCCTAACTAGAGCAGACATTGTGTTTTTTTCTTCAGTGCAACTATGTATTTTGCACTGTTGAGTGAATCAAACATTTTTTTTCTATTATTAGCAGGGAAAACATTTTCATCTTGTTCTTTTGTTTTTGTCTCCTAGCAGCCACCAAGGCAGCCTACTTTTCCCAGCAGCCCCAGGATCAGGTGGTAGTGCAGAGCCAGTCTGTGACTCTGCCTTGTGTGATTGTGGGTTACAGAGGAATGGTCCAGTGGACCAAAGATGGTCTGGCGTTGGGTGGAGAGAGAGATCTACCAGGTATGGTCACTATTGTTTCTGCTGCCCTGTCCTTCCTCCTTTTCTCCATATTTATTGTCCTCTGTGTCTCTTTCGGTCTTGTTGCGATCAATGCCTGGTCTCATTAGAAATCACCTCCCTCTCTGTCAGCCATTGGGGTTTTTACACAAATGAATGGCGAGGAGAGAGCACGCCGCTGACAGATCGGCTGCCACTGCACACACCAAACTTTAATTTGTTGCTTACCATTTAAGAGTCTTGTAGGAAGGTGGATAATCAATTGGCTTTTGTCACGCACTGACATTTAAATGTGTACCAGCTCAGTGAGAAAACGGAGAAGCTTCCACTTGACCTTAGCAACCTCATCTTTATTGTGTCTGTGTTTAAAGGACAGCCTCCTCATGCAGCAGCCCTCTCACGTGTTGCTTTTAGAGCCTCATGCCACTGTGCTAAAACATTAACTAAATGCCCAGTCCCTGTAAGGTGCCGTATGCTTTTCACTTGTGCCTTGTAAAGAGCTTTTCCCTCTCTTTTTTTCTTTGTTCAGAGCAGGAGCGTTTTTATTTTTTACTCCTTTCAAAAGTGTTTGTTGTTGCTCGGATTGTTTGCTTCTAACTCTATTCCCTGTGCTGGCTTCATGCAGGCTGGACGCGCTACTCCTTAATGGGCGACCCGCTATCAGGCGAGCACAGCTTGCTGATCGATTCAGCGGAGCTGGCGGATGACGCGGTGTATGAGTGTCAGGCTACACAGGCGGCGCTCCGCTCCCACCGTGCCAAGCTCACTGTACTAGGTAAGATACACAGCTCACTCATGATCCTCTTAGCCAGCCCTTGTGCCAAGGTCTACCGGCTGGCAGAGCTTTGAAAGAGAGGGTGGAGAAAGTCAAGGGAGTGTCTTCAGCACAAAACTCCAAGGCAGAAAGACAAATGTAATTTGTTCGACTTCAAAACTAATAATTTTAAAAGACACTGTGGATCTTTACAGACGTAGTATTCAAATCTTCAAGTCAGTGATTTATCTATTGTGTCATCCTTTGATCCATTTCCTCAGGGCTTAGTGGTCTGCCTTCCTTTAGCACAGTATCATGGTAATACATCACATGTCCTAACTGATTTCTTTCTGAATGATTTCCTTTACTAAGGGAAAATAGCTATCCAAGCCGCCCTGGTCCAACACTTAAATAGAACCTGTCTACAACAACTTGAATCTAAATAGAAATTCGAGGATGGCTTAATAAATTACCAAAAGGAAGTTTTTTGCATTGATTTAGTCATATCCGGTCTTAAATCTGATTGAGATTCTGTGGCGTGACCTTGTTCATGTTCTTTTCATGTGGCAATTTTAAAACAATTCTGCAAAGTAGAGTGGGACAAAGGTCCTCCACAGTGATGTAAAGGTCTCTCTGCCAAATATCACAAACACCTGTTGCCTCCAAGGGTGACAAAACCAGTTATTAGGTCTTAATTAGGTAGTAATTACTTACACACTTGTTGGTGTGGATATGTTTTCTTCCATCTATCCATCCATCCATCCAACCATTTTCTATACCCGCTTTTTCCATACTGGGTCCCGGGGGAGCTGGTGCCTATCTCCAGCGGTCTACGGGAGAGAGGAGGGTACACCCTGGACAGGTCACCAGTTCCATCGCAGGGCAACACAGAGACACACAGGACAAACAATGATGCACATACTCATTCACAGCTAAGGGCAATTTAGAGAGACAAATTAACCTAACAATCATGTCCCGCATGCACGAGGAGAACATGCAAACTCCATGCAGAAGAACCGGGAGTCGACCCAGGACCTTCTTCCAGCATGGCAACAGTGCTACCAAATGTGCCACCGTGCAGCCTGGATATTTTTCTTCCTTAAAAAAATTATCAAGAGCATGAACGACAAAGTTAGTTTGATGCTGAAACATTTAAGTGATAAAAATGCAAAAACAAAAGAAATCTGTAAAGGGCCAAATCCTTTTCATAATACTCCACATGTTTACGTTTGTATAAAAGTTGTGTTGTTTGTATTTACCTGAGTGGGGTAAGATTTTAAAAATTGCCGTTTGAAATCTTTTTTTTATACTGCAAAAACATTTCTTAAGAAAGCGCCAAGCAAAGCCCACAAAAAAAGAGGGGAAACGCCTATACTCTTAGTGGCAATAATCGAGACTGTACAGGTCCAAGATAATGTGATTGCTGCAGTCACAAATGACTCGCACAGTTGCTTGAAGGTCCAGATCTGCCCAGTTAGCACATTTTGCAGCAAGCCACAACATCTATCAAGCACAAGGCGGTTTTGTACATTAACGTGACGTGAGTGATCTACTTCTTCACAGAGACGTTCAGAAGTGGAGGGAGGAGGGTGGTGGAGGTGGTGGTGGTGGTGGGGGTTATATGGTCAGAGTGGCGAGGATTAGAAGTGACAGACCTTATGGGAGTCGGCAAAGCGCTGCTGGCATCTGGTGGCATGCAAAGGAACACCACTCCGTTAATTAGTCCTGTCAATAGTCTATAAATTACTACACAAGCAAATAATCCTTGTGAGAAGAGAGAAACTTGAATAGAGAATTTATGCACAGCAGCTGCAGCAGACTGTGCCAAAAATGCTGCTGTTTTTTAAGTTATCTGTTGACGCTAAGGAATAATGGTTTTAGAGACTGGGTTTCCTAGGTAGGGGAACCATACTCACATCTGAAATGAAATAAAAGTAATCATACCCATTGAACTTTTTCACAACTTATTAGAGTGGCAAAACTATTCTTTAAAAGAAGAATGAGCAAAAGTTTCAGTTTGAGACTTTCAGGTGTAATTGCAGTGAAAGTTGGTTTTAAAAAGTATTGATCAAACAACACTTGTTTATTTGCATAGAAGTTTGACAACCATGTCTAATTTTCCTTCCACTTCACAATTGGGCATCTCAATAAAATAAAAGGAATATTCTGGCTGCAATGGGACAAAATGGGAAAAAGTTCAAGTTCCTTTGAATGCTCATCTGCCCACCTTTGTGTCTAGATCAGGACAAAGCATTCCACAGTCACATATGTATAAAAAATATAGAGAGATTTATGTAAGCCATGGAAATCAATAAAAACTACCACTTCTTCTGTAAAAGCGTCCTAAAAGACTCCAGCTGGTGGATCATGATCATCATGCGCATGAAATACACGCTGAAATAAAATCAGGATGGAGTTTAGCTGTTTGTGAGGACATGACTATCAAAAAGGAAGTGGGTCTTTCCTGCGTTGTGCGCACAACTGTGTGTGTGTGTGTGTGTGTGTGTGTGTGCATAAATCAATGTGGCCAGATGAGACCAAAGCAATCCTGCACAGTCAAAGGAGTCAACGGTGGGAGTGCAGTCAGGGGAATCGGCATGGAAATTAAAATCACCTAGCACTCGGATTCCATTAGTGTCCATGCCACGGCAACGGAAGGACCTCTGACAATTCAGATACACACAGCGAAATTGGTTCGGCGGAGGGTGCGAGAAAGGCTAGCACAAGCCCCATGTTTACGCCTTCTCTTATTGGTCGGGGGAGATAGACGCCTTCATCAGGGGTGGCACGCTCGGCTTCCCAGTGGTGCGTGCGAAACCATGCAAATAAATGAACAAATAAGCAATTCGCCTGAAACATCACTCTGCAACAGTGGGAGCAAATAGAGTAATAATGCTGGTCCCCAGAAAGGAAATAAACAAGGTTGAGTGTTTCTATTTTTACCCCTCCGCCAACTAACAACTGTTCTTGGTAATTTCTCATGTTTAAAACTACACCTTGTTAACACACACTCGGTAGTAAGAAGGTACATAGATGCTGAGCTAAGAGCTACAGCAAGTGTCAACCTGGCTCTGTACTTGCCTGGATCTTGCCATTTTGTTTTTGAGTGGTATAATTTTGTTCTGCTCCACAGTTCCCCCTTCTGACCCCGTGGTGGAAGGCAGCCCCGTTGTTCGTCTGAAGGCCCACACACTGCACAACCTTACCTGCAGAGCCTCAGGAGCCAAACCTGCAGCTGAGATCACCTGGTATAGAGATGGAGAGGTCATGGAGTCAGCGATTTATTCCAAGGTACAGCGAGAGTGGGCTCAATCGCTAGCCACCCACACAGTCTTGTAGAACGTAACAGTTGGAGAGGAATAAATATTCAAGAACTATTCAAAGCAACGATTATTCCTGTTGGGGGTATGACTCTCAATATCTTTTTATTTCTTTTAATCTTTCTTTTTTTATCTGTTACCACCCTTCACTGACAAAGATTTCTTATTTTGCTCTCTGCAGTCCCTCTCCCATTTTTATCAGTTTCCTCCATTCCAACACCGCACCCCCCATCACCCTATTCCCCCATCACCCTATTCTCCCCCCCTCCACCCCCTTTGCTAATGCAGCCACACTACAGCATAACTGGAGCATGCCAAAGCTCAGACAGGCATAGGCCTTTCATACAGTAGAGCTTCTGCACAGGAGAAATCACCCACAACAATGTAGAGACACAATGGGGATGCGCCTGAGCGTGAGCCGGACACGCCTGGGAAAGTGTCACATTTTTCATGCTCCCTGACCACGCTAATCGACGCTAAACGCCACATTTAAGGAAGCTGAAGCCTGCAGAGAAACAGAGGAGGTGTGGTGGTGGTGGTCTTGGTGGGGGGGCGGGTATAGGAAGAGAGGGGTGAGGGCATGAGAGGACATGAGGTGTAAGGAATTGAAGAGAGGAGCATCAATATTCAGTTAAACCAGAGGGGGCTTTGTGAAAACGGAGCAAATATCAGTCGATATTTCCAAACTGAAGCCAGGTTGAGGGTTGGACAAAGCTTTGTCAGAGTGAGTGGTGGTGACAGGGAGTGATGTGATTTGATCTAGCATAAAAATGCATTTTGTGTGTTTGTCCGAGGAAGTGAAAGACCTGCTCTATTGATTTGGCTGTCATGGGGAAAAGGTTTAGCTCGCACTCGATGTGTGACACTTCTTAACCCCACCACCACCACCATAATAAAACACAAACACATACCTTTCTATGTGATTATTTTCCCTTCTCTATGTATTGTGCTTTGAACTTTATTACATTTTGTCTACAAAACCACATACTTCATTATATTTTCCTCACATTTTTTTGTGAAAAAACGCTGAATTGAAACTAATGCATGATTTTCAAAATTTTCTACCAATAAAAATGTGAAAAGTTTCAGATCTAACTGTATTCAGCCCCCTTTACTCTTAGTCCTCAATAAAATCTAGTGAGGCCACCTGTGTGTACTTTAATCCCAGCATGAATACAGCTGTTCTGTGATGGCGTCAGAGATAACATTTGAGAGCAAACTATGGCTAAAAGTAATTAAGAACCAATTGACATTTTTAAATATAAATATTATTACAAATGCTGGTTTTTACATGGAATAATTGCATTGAATTTCCAAAACAGAATGACACTAAAAGTACCATAAGTATTTTTTTAGATCCATCAGAATTTATTGGAATCTATTTGCTTTTTTCATAATTTTCCACATATATCTACATCCTGTAGAAGGAATTGTATTCATCCTCTTTTGAAGTTTTATGATTTTCTTTGTTTTAAAAACCTAAAAAAAAACCTGTACTTGACTACAAATTTCCTATAGTAGAAAAATTATAATGTGCCTTTTTTCAAAAGGTCATGTAAGATTTGCTGTGCTGAATGAGTTTTATGTTGCTGGACTGAGGGCAAAAATTGCTCTTAGGTCTGTAAATGTTGCAGACTCCTGCAATAGATACACAGCAAGACCTAGCATGGAATGGTTTAGATCTAATCATTTTTATGTGTTAGACTGGCCCGGTCAAAGTCCAGACATAAAGCCAATTCAGGATCTGTAGCGAGGCTTGAACGCAAATTTTTAGAGACTCTCCTTATCAATCTATTATTTTCCTTTAAACTTACATTAAATGTACTACTTTGCGTTACCATCACAGTGAACCCCGAAAAAACGCAATCCTGTTTGTGGTTGCAACATGACATAATGTTAAAAAGTTCAGGGGAGATAAACACTTTTGCAAAGCACTGTATTACTGTGCCCACTGGAGTTTTTTATGCATGTATAAGAAGCAGGAAGAAGAAAGTGAACACCCAGTGAAGAGTCTACAACTTTACTTACATAGAAATATTGATTTCCAAGCAGTAAAGAGATTTAAAAGATGATGACAAATAAGAATGATGACAGGGATCGTTTTTAGAAATGTGGGAAAAAGGCAATATTCCTCTGCTGCATCATAAAACTTTACTAACATTCCAAAGAACTGGACCGCAATTTTAATGCTATGCACATGAAAAATAAAGCCTGTGGTGTCAAAAGGTACTGACTTGTTTTGTGCAACATTGAGCGGATTTTCCCTGTTAAGTGCCTGCATCATTGTTGTCCAAACTCTGTAGACGCTAATGGAGGATGGGAAGAGGGAGGCAGCTGTCAGTATGCTTCCTATAATTCCAGAAGACAGTGACTCTGGACGCACCTACACCTGCAGGGTTCTCAACCCAGCTGCCCCCGCTGGACGACAGACGTCAGTCACTATTAGTGTCCAGCGTAAGTACACACACCTGTCCATAAAGATCTTTAAAAGATAAAAAAAAAGTTATGGAAAGTGCAGGCATTGTATTTCGTGTGGTTGCCAGCTTTAGTCCTGAGTCTTTAACATGAACATGCTTGCTTCTCATAGATCCTCCTTCAGTGACCCTGTCAGTCCAACCTCAGACTGTAACCGAGGGGGCCAAAGTTCTCTTCATCTGCTCTGCATCTGCCAACCCTGAGATCACTGGTTACAGGTACACCCAGTGATCCAAGGCCATAAGAACCGATTTAAACATCTGTCATGATGTTCCGATAATTTGCAATCCAAATTTCTTGAAAACCTAGAGTTGACAGTAAATAAAAAAGTAAAGCTTCGAAAGTCAATTCTTTACACTAAATGGGCTTCTTTATTGACAGCATTTGATTGGCACGGCCCTTGAATGGATTAATGGCAGTTTTCATATGCATGGCTAATTGCCTTCCCTGAACGAATGCAACAGTTTAATGTGATTACTCTTCTGTCCAAGGTGGTCGAAAGGAGGAGTGCCAATCTCAGAAGCCAATGGGGACAGCCTGGAGGTGACAGTGGACTATTCTTACTTCACTGACCCAGTGTCCTGCGAGGTGTCCAACTCTGTAGGCAGCACCAACGTCAGCACTCTGGTCGATGTGCAATGTGAGTTTCTCCGAAGGAACATGTCATGCAGTACAGCTAGCTGTTGTTTGACATGTTTAAGGGGCATATTGCCTAAAGGGAGTTTTTCATTCATTCAAACTGCCTGCTTTACCTTAGTCGGACCCAGACTGCTGTCGGAGCCAAAGCCGATAACTGTAGACATAGGGATGGATGCAGCCTTTACCTGCGCATGGACTGGAAACCCTCCGCTGACTCTGGCCTGGACAAAGCATGGCTCCAGCGTGGTAAGTCAACCCGAAAAACAAGTCGCCACTTTATCTTGATGGTAAAACCTCACTGCCGACGTTCCTCCAGAGAGAAACATTCGCACATGGCCTTGAGGCATGAATCCCACACACTTTTTCCGACACTTTTTCCTGGCTGAATCTTCAACACCTCTCACAGCTTGCTCCCTTAGGGCTGGAGCCTCTGGCAGAAAACTGTCTGCCCACTGACAGATTCATACAGAAAAATACGTGCACATGGCATGCTGTCATAAGTCTAAGGTAATCAGTTGGTCAGTCAATCAGCCAACAACTGGTTCAAACAAAAAGAATTACTACCTGACTGTCGCTCCACAGTTTATAAAAAGATCATATTTTGTTTGACATTGAATAAAAGATGTGTCCAGACTTGTCTTTCTGTCAATTGTTAATTTGTTGTTGTTTCAGCTTCACAGAAGATTGCTTAAAGTAAGGGTGCAGGTTATTTGAGGTTGGATTCTGGTCAGCTACTCAGAGCTATGGACGATTTTGTTTTAGACAACCTGATAGCATGTTTTCCATTACTTGTATATCAAAAATCAACTGATTTAATACGTGAGCAATAACCTTTTTCATCCTTTTTGCTGTAAGTCTTAATGTTTGGCCTAGATATAAGATCTTGTAATTGTTTAAGCCTTTATTTTAATCACTTTCATGTGAAATTGACACAAAACTCTTTAAAATGTTGCTAAAATATCTCCTGAGAGAGACTAATAATGATTTATAAAATACTGTCAGCATAACCTGCCATGACATTTTGAGATTAGAAATGTTTTTAGATGGTCTTGGTCCCATTCAGACTAGCCATTAGGTTTCTCAGGAAAAAATAAGTATTACAAATAATCTACTGCAAGTGAGGTATTAATTTCCTATATAAAGTATTAATTTCTTATATGAGGTATTAATTTCTTATATGAGGTGTTAATTTCTTATAACTTTTTAACAGAACCTCGCAACAAAAATGTCTGAACTATACTTTTTAGAAGCTAATAGTACCAACTTCACTGTGCAAGATCAAAGTAGATTGGTCCTTAATGGACAGCTTTCCAGCCTTTCCCATCTTTCCGCACAATAAAATTCTATTTCAATGGATATTTGTTAAACATTTCTGTCATCTTAATGGGAAACAAAAGTTCAAATGTTTTTTTTTGTCATAGTTAGGTGATTGTGAATTAGTTTTAATTTTGTGATCATCTTGCATTTGTCTAAAAACTGAAAATTACTGCATATTTTACAACAGCATATCTCTACCACTCATATGTAAAAAAGACCTAGACGCAACATCTGAATCCTCCTCCTCAAAGTCACTTTCTTGGGTGAAATAATGAGAATTTTCCATCTTAACTTTACATCACTCTGGTAAACGTCTTTCACTGCACACACCATTAAAGGGAGGCGTCCCTTAGGATCTTCTTTCCAGACCACTAATATAATTTCTGAAGCCTTGCTAGAGAAAGCAGACCCAGCACAGACCGCTGTTGGAGGAAATAAGGAGTGCCGTCATCTCTCAGAGCGAGCGCTTTCAGCCACTTTGAGCAAAATGTGCAGGCATTTTTCTAATCCACCCACTGCCACTGTCCCTCACAGATTCATGAGTAATGGATTAATTGAGTTACTCCATAAGTGTGTTGAAATAAAAAAATGGAGAGAGTGAGAGGGAGGATGTGAAGACGGAGAGAGGGAGGGAAGAGGACAGAGTGGGGATAAATGGATTAATCACAGCTTGATGGAATGACAGGATCAATGAGCTAAGGAGTGAGTGTAGGAGCTCCAAAGGCTAGGGAACACTCACACATAGTATGCCACGATCTGTCCCCACTGTTTAATTACAACAATCTCCCCAGCAGCACGGTCACTCAGCGGTGGCTGGAGTGCTTAATGCTGTGATTAAAGCTCTTCACAATGAAATTAAACTCCAACCACCAGCATTTGTTACAATGGTCAGCCCACCTCTGCGCTGCCTCCGCAATGAGGGGGCCCCTGATGAAGGCTTGCGCTTCTTTTGTCTGCCTGTTCCCTCCGCCGCCTCATTTCTCGCTTTTTCTCTTTCTAACACATTTCTCACTTGTCTCCTTGGATCTCTCACCAGGTGCTCAGTAATGGTAACACCTTGCAGCTGAAGGCTGTTACCCAGGAGGATGCTGGAACATACACCTGCAAGGCCATTGTTCCTCGTATAGGAGTTGCAGAAAGAGATGTCACTCTAACAGTAAATGGTGAGTGACTTCTTCTGAAAATGACTGCATGGTCTCAAAGTACTGTTCTAAAACTTTGAGATACTTAGGCATTTGCAAATTAAGCTTATAAAAAATGTTTCCTTATTTTAAGAAACGATTTTTTATGTAACTTTTCCTCAAATTCCAAATTAATTCTTTATTCAGATTTTTTTTTTTTTTATTCATTTCATTAAGACTAAAGCAAAGATCGGTGTGGTATCTGGCAGGGTAATATATCACTGCTAGCATGCAGTCAAACTCTGCTTGCCAATAATATATTTGGTCAGTTGGATGGACTGTCACTGACTTTTATGCCCGCACTAGATATAGAGTAAATTTTAATGATCATGATGCTAAAGCATAAGGAGAGTGGTCAAAACAATATGATGATGGAAAATAAAAAAAAAGGTGAGAAGAATGTTAGTTCATGAGATGTGAATCTAAAGAAAGTCCAGAACATTAACGTTAGTAATCTAACTGTTATCAACAGGCTTGAATGCCATTAAAATAGAATTGGAATAGAAACAGATAAAAAAAAACAGAAAAAAATATAGTAAATTATTAAAAGCTTGATGAAACAGCAATTTTGTATAACCAATGGCTTCCATGTTTCAACTTGCATGTGCAACATTTTCCTAAATGAACTTTTATGTAACCTGCTGCTCAATGTAGTTTTATCTGCAAAACCTGTACTTTGCATAATTATTATCTTGGACTTTGCTGTAATTTGTTAAAATTTATCTTTATGCACTTTGTTGTTATACACTCACAACTTCCTTGTTGAAATTTGATCAGTAACTTTAACTGGGACACTGAAGATAAATTGTGGATCACGTGCCATAGTAAAAAGGGCCTGGCAACGGCCATGTAAAGCCACATTACCAGCAAGAACGATATAAAATAAAAACGAGCATGCTTTTTGTAGTCGTTATCTAAAATGGTCGTTTAAAAAAATGAATGCAGTGTCTTGCAATGCCTTTTGTAACTTCCTGTAGCAGTTGTTACCTTGTTAACCTTACCTTGCACCTAAACAGGAACATCATATGGAGATTTGGTTTTAGCTGTTTTTTCTTTTGTTTTTTTCATTTCTGTCTTACCCTATGACAATGATAAAGCTAGCAATATTTGTTTCACATCTTGTAGATTATGCAAACATACAGTTTTTCTGTGGCTGTTTTTGTGAAGTTGCTGTTAAGCAAAAAATGATTCATGTCTCTATTTCTTTTCTGTCTGTCTTCCTTCTTTGTACCAGGTCTGCCTATCATCACAGCAGATGCAACGCAGCATGCTGTTAAGCACTCCAAGGGCAAACTCGAGTGCCGGGTGGGAAGCAGCCCTCCACCTGATAAGATTGTAAGCAAGCCTCTTTATTTGTGTTGTGGTTCTTTTCCTCATTTGTGGGGGGAAAACACACTGAAATGTTCCTCCTTGCCACACCCACATGAGAGAGCAGTCAGAGGAATGTTAGTCCTGACCTCAGCCTCACACCTTTGCTCCAACACACCTCAACCTCACTTGTTAAAAGATGCACACTCGGGCACACATATTCACAGCTGTAATTGCACAGAGGCACTGGTAGGATTGCAGAGTTAGGGGAGTGGCAGACGGCAGGGTTTTTGCAGGATTTGCCAAACTACATTCAATTAGTAACCCAAGAGGCATCACTCAGCTGACCCTATTGAACTGCTGAAGGTATGCTGGGCTGGAAGAGGATAATTGGGGTGTGAAGAGGAGTGAGAGGCAGGAGCCCTGCTGTCCTGATGCTGGAGATGGCAGAGAAGAGCCTTATTTGGTTGTGCAGCCTTCTAACCCTCCTTAGGCCTCACCTGCAGGGCAGACGTGGATGGTAGCTTAAACATGAGCCTATGAGCCATGTCAGCCACAGAGCACCTTGAAAGTCAGGAGAGGGAAAGCAGAACAAACAGTTGTATTTCTGTTGGCAGACGGATCTATAAACAATTGCGTATGCCTTTGCTTTGGTCATTTGCTGAGAGATTCAACATAAAAAAAGGTATTTACTATCCATTGTTTACCCTCCACAGGTGTGGACCTTTGGGGACATGAGTCTGTCTTCTGGTTCTTCTGGTCGTTACTCAGTGCAGACTGTGACCACTGACCACGGGGTCCTGTCCTCTCTGGTGCTGTCTGAGACTTTGGTGCAGGATTTTCAGATGCGGTACAACTGCACCGCTTGGAACCGATTCGGCACTGGCACTGCCCTAGTCACACTGAAGGAGCAAGGTAAACACTGACAGCAGTTCTGCATAAAAGGTTAAAGCGATCTTACCATAATTGTTACATGAGCAGAGGTGGCTCAACGAAGTGAAATAATAAAATGGCTACTTTTCTAGCTTACTGTAGCAGCTAGCGGCGCTTCTAATCTTAGCTTGTACACAAACAGGCACAATAAGAGCAAATTGGGTTTCTGCTGTGTTATTTTTAAAAGCTTTGCCATCTTTTAATTACTGACAGCATATTAATTGTTGTCACCAAAATGAAACAGCCATGCTCAGTGCCCCCCACCGAAAAAATAAATACATAATATGTTCACTACAAACATTATCCTTAAAAAATGGTTGTTTAACAAATTTAAAATTGACTAGTAAGTAACATTTGGTGCAATAACTCGTTGATGTTTTAAATCACTGCTTAATTTGCTTCCTGTAGCAGCTATATGTGTTGCAGTGCTGACTCTAACTTGTACATAACAGGGAAACTATGCGGAGATCTGGCTTCTGCTGTGTGATTTTCAAAGTATTTATCATCTTGTAAATACTGCAAGCAGATGGCTTGCTGCTAAAGGGAATTTGTCATGGTGGATGACAACAGCTGATATTAAAGCCACGTGCTCAGCAACACCAATAACAAAATCATCATAATTAAGCTCATTACAATAGTTATCAACCAAAATGGGATTTAAAAATCTATAAATACCTGATAAATCAAATTTTTTGTGGCAATGACGAAGTTTTATATTGCAACGTCTCCACTTCCTATAGCAGCTAGCTTTGCTGTAGTACTTATAAATAAAAAACATTTAGTAGATTCGGTTTCTGCAGTGTTATTTTCAAAGATTTGCCATGTTGTAATTACAACAGCATAAAATAAGCTAAGATATATACTTTACAGGACCAATTATGAGAGATTCAGTTTCTGCTGTGTGATTTTAAAATTGTTGACATCTTATTAGTGACAGCATGTAACTTGTCCCTGGATAATTTGTTTTCACCTTGGCTCATAATAGCCAAAACAAAAGCAGCATGCTTAGCAACATCATTAAAAAAAACTACATAATACCCTCACTACAACAGTTATCCATCAAATAATCAGTATGTGTAGCATTAGTTGATTTGAGTTTAAACACCTGCTTTTCTAGCTTCTAGCAACAGCTAGCTGTGCTGCAAAACTTAATTTTGCTTGCACACTTCCCTGATCATCGTAAAGGAGCAGGTTAGACACTGAAAAGAGATCTTAAATTAAAAGTTACTTTGATATTGTCAATCCTGACAGTAGGTTAGATAAGGAGAAAAGGATGACCCTGTTTGCAGTCATCTTAATTATACTCTTCTAATCAATATAATTTAACCAGTAGATGGCTAGGTTAATGAATATGTTTGCCCCATAATATGGATATTGATTAGGGACCAAATGTGTATGTGGTTGGGATCATAATCTCTATCACCTTCCCATAGCTGAGCTCAGAAATTTAGGCTACAGACCCTTTGAAGTGGTCTTTAACTTCCCCAGCAGTAGCACCTCAGCTGTGCCACCTGTAACCTTCGCTACAGCAAACACCAAAAATAAGGTCCTCGACAGTGATTTACATCATTCGTATCACAGCAGAGGTCTCCAGAGAGAGGCAGCGGTATCTCCTGGAATCTCTAATTAGATTACTGTCTATTGCTTCATTGCATGTCAGGCCTTGTTACCCTTCCGTCAGAAAGATTAGAGACAATAGCCATGCTGCAAGATGCCGAATTGTCCACATGAGCATATGCTACAGAAGCTGTGAGAGGACTGAGGCGTACTGTTTATGCGTACTGGATTTATAGCCATGGCAGGTTTAAGGGATTCGCAAGACAAATGAATGAACCCTCTTTATTTCTTCCATTTTAATTTTCCTCATTTGCTCTGCACATTTAAATTAACATACAAATATGCTGTTTTTCCTATCTACTCCTACCCTCTTCTTCCTCTATATCAGAGGCCCTGCCTATGCTGATAATTGTTGGTGGAGCAGTGGGTGGAGGTTGTGTCCTGCTCATCTGTGTCATCACACTGGTCTCCCTCTGCTGCCGACACACAGGCAAAGGTGAGCTCAACGGTCAGTATGGGCAAGATAGGAAATTCTTCAAATCAAACCAATGTCTATTTTTCTTTGTTGAACACTGAAGATTTTCTTGCACTTTTATCTTGCATTTAAAACAATATGTAAATTTCGATGACAAAACTTGCTACGATGCGTCAAGTAAAATCCTTTTCAATTCCCACAGGTAAAAGATGCACTCGACTTTCCAAGAGTGATATCAGGGTTCAGATTGTTCACAGTGATCACAATGCTACTCGTGGCAACGATGATGAGGAGGATGTCAAAGAACCAATGGTAGGTTTGATTTATTCTTTTTTTTTACCTTCTCTGTGTGTTAGACAGTGATGGGAGCTGGAGAGACGGGGGTTACATTAACATTGAAACTGAAACTTCAAACTTTCCTTTTGTTCGTATTCAAGCAAGGTCTTGTTCGTTCTTGCAATTCTTTAGAAATGCTTGGTCTATCCTCAGGCTCCCAACAGCAGTGAGTCTCCAGGGACATCTCGCACAGAACACAGCGACCTCCTGGAGGAGGAGGACGACGAAAGATCGGACATCAAGGTAAAACTTAAAACACTTGAAAAGACACCTTCAGTGCAGCCAGTAAAGTGTCTTGCAAAAGTGTTCACACCTATTTTCCACATTATATCACATTGCAACCACATACTTCAAAATACACTGCTCAAGAAAATACAGGGAACACTCCTAGATCTGAATGAATGAAATATTCTCATTGAATACTTTGTTCTGTACAAAGTTGAATGTGCTGACAACAAAATCACACAAAAATCATCAATGGAAATCAAATTTGGAGGCCTGGATTTGGAGTCACACTCAAAATGAAAGTGGAAAACCACACTACAGGCTGATCCAACTTTGATGTAATGTCCTTAAAACAAGTCAAAATGAGGGCTCAGTATTGTGTATGGCCTCCACGTGCCTGTATGACCTCCCTACAACACCTGGGCATGCTCCTGATGAGATGGTGGATGGTCTCCTGAGGGATCTCCTCCCAGACCTGGACTAAAGCATCCGCCAACTCCTGGACAGTCTGTGGTGCAACGTGACGTTGGAGGATGGAGCGAGACATGATGTCCCAGATGTGCTCAATCGGATTCAGGTCTGGGGAACGGGCGGACCAGTTCATAGCTTCAATGTCTTCATCTTGCAAGAACTGCTGACACACTCCATCCACATGAGGTCTAGCATTGTCCTCCATTAGGAGAAACCCAGGGCCAACCGGACCAGCATATGGTCTCACAAGGGGTCTGAGGGTCTCATCTCGGTACCTAATGGCAGTCAGGCTACCTCTGGCGAGCACATGGAGGGCCATCCTGGATGAGCTGCACTACCTGAGCCACTTGTGTGGTTTGTAGAGTCCGTCTCATGCTACCACTAGTGTGAAAGCACCACCAACATTCAAAAGTGACCAAAACATCAGCCAGAAAGCATAGGTACTGAGAAGTGGTCTGTGGTCCCCACCTGTAGAACCACTCCTTTCTTGAGTGTGTCTTGCTAATCGCCAAAGATTTCCCCCTGTTGTCTATTCCATTTGCACAACAACATGTGAAATTGATTGTCAATCAGTGTTGCTTCCTAAGTGGACAGTTTGATTTCACAGAAGTGTGATTTACTTGGAGTTATATTGTGTTGTTTAAGTGTTTTTAATGTGATACCCCCATCACAAAGTAGTGCATAACTGTGAACGGTATGTGGTTCCAAAATAAACATATTAAAGTGTGTTTTGCATTTGTATTCTGTTTCATTTATTCTGTTACCCTAAAAAGGAATCGCGTAATTAGTAAAAAGAACCCACCTGGGTGCGCTTAATTTCAGTAAAAATACAGCAGTTCAGAGAAGATCTCAAAGGTTTGTCAGAGAACACACAGCATCATGAAGACCAAGGAACACAGCTGATAGGTCAGGGACAATGTTGTTGAGTGGTTTAAAGAAGGATTTAGTTTCCAATACCCCAAACATTTGATCACTCAAACAGCAAACAAATGCAAACCTACCAAGACATAGCTTTAGCTGTCCACCTATGCCAATAGACCGGCCAAGGAAAGCTGTCAAGAGGCCCACAGTAAATCTAGAGGAGCTGCAGAGATCTACAACTCAGTTGGCAAGAAGAAAGCCATTGTTGATCCAGGAAGAAAACCTGTTACAAACCGCAAAAGTCGCGAAGCTGATCTGTATGTTGAAGTTTGTGGTTGTAACATGAGAAAATATTGGAAAAACTCAAAGGATCTAAGTATTTTCGTAATGCACTGTATGCATTTAAATGTTTCAAACATTTGCACATGAACACATAACTAAATATATTTCACATTTATGATTTGTATTTCTGTCTTCAACATAGGACCCCACCAACGGATATTACAATGTCCGGGGCCACGACGATCGTCACATTCGCAACAGTGGCTTCTCTGAGTATGTGCCCAACTCCCGGCCAGTCTACACACCATCACAGCTGCCTTCCCCAAGCCCCATGTATGGCCAGCACGGCACCCAGCCTCGCATCTACGAGTTCTCCCATCGGTACGCAACCAACACCGTGAGCAGATCTTCGTACGAACAGCAGCCACCAGCTCAGCAGCAGCAGCCGCAGTCGCCCACCCAACAAGCCAACATTTATCCCACAGATCCCCTGTACAGCGGCTCGGCCTACCTTCCTGCCACCTACGGTCGTGCCTTTACTAGCTACGTCAAGCCAGCTTCTTACGAGAAGGTTGATGCCTATGACCAATCAGATCAGGCCAGCAAGGTGTCTAGCTCATCTCGCTTCTCCTACGCCTCCTCTCAAGTGTCCTCCCAGCAATCCGACTATGGCCGGCAAACTCAACGCATGCAGACTCATGTCTGATTAGACACAAAGAACAAAGTGAGGGTGAAAAGTGAGTAGATTCCACATTTGTGGTTGAACTAACATTTAAGGAGACTTTATTTACTCACACAGTCCTGCAAGGATTTGTTTGGACAGTCATGATAAAAGTCATGGGATAACCAAACTCCCCTGTGATGGATGCCAAGATGGAAAATCTAGCACTGCGTGATACCTCACTGGGTTTTACACAAATTTTTGAACATGAAAGGGGCCATCTGGAACATGACTACATCTCAGCTGGGAAATCGTTTAACCTGCATTCCAGTCCTTAACTTTGAGTCAACACTAAATGTCAAAATGACCTTGTGAATACTGGGAAAGAAGATCTCACATATCTAAAACCTATTCAAGAAAAAGAAAACAAAAAACAATATGAACAGCATTTTGTTGTCTGTCATTTGGTGTCTTGTTGGCATGCGAAAGCAATTCTAAGCACATTTGTGTCTCTATCATTAACAAAAGACTGAGCTATTTACAGAGACAGGCTTATCCTATTCCGCACAACAGGCTAGCTGTACTGACCAACAAGTGCTGCAGGCACTGTACTGTATGAAGAGTAATCACTAGTGGAATATATCTGAACTTAGCTGTATTCCTGGAGCGTCCTCTGATGATGACATGTTTTGGACATAGAAGTGTTTCTTGCCAGCGGATGACACAGAAAAACAAGGAGAATGTGTGTACAGTATATATTAACTATGTTGTACAAGATGAACAAGGCTAGGCCATGAAACCCCAAAGATGGTAAGAACAGAATGGGGAAAAATTAGGGCCAACGCTTGAAAAGAATAAACTTGTGTTTTCTGATTGTACAACGAAGGGTTAGGATCCTAATAGAACAATCAAAAGCGGTGTTGAGGAAATTTCTGGAGGCTCAGAGGGATAAGTAATGCATCAGTGGAGGTTCTAAAGTGAACCGTTTAAAAGTTTTACAACTCAATCGAAATGTCTAAACATGTTTACAAGAACCAGTACTACCCTGAAACACTGCGCATCTGTACAAACGGCTCTTGCTCTCTCTCTCTCTGTTGCATGCAAACGATGTGTCTTGTGACAAATTTTCAGCGTTTATATTCATCTCCATGTCATGTTTGAATGAAACAGATTCTCCGCACCCGATCCCGTTGTTTCACTACCTGATGTTTTCTGTAAAGCCAGTTGTCTATGAGAGCTAGTGCCAGGGAAGCCTGACGAGAAAACAAAATGTCGAGAGGAAGTCAACATTATCGCTTGTCTTTTATTTTTATATTTTATATAAGCCTTAAAGTACAGCTTGTGAGCTGCTCTATTGTAAAGTATCTTTATATACATGTGTAATCTGTCTTGTGTTTTTTTTAGCCGTCACAGATTTTCATATTGAGGTTGTTCAATCATCGAAATGCAGTTAAAATGCTTGTTTTCTTTCAGTTGAACACAACTAATTGCCATTTCTTTGTTCATTCTTATATTAATGTATTAAGAATTTTATTTGCTAGAAATGAGCTATTGTTGCTTGTACCTTTGTACACATATTTATATTTAAATAAAACCATTTCCAGTAAAGAAACAGACTCCGGTGAATCCTCAAAGTTATTTAGCCACAGCTTCACATCAGCAAAGCTTCCAGTATAGCAAAAGTGATGAATACATAAATTAGCAGCACTGTCTATGTTGATTTTCCAATTTTCCCACTGCTGCTGTGACTTTAATGAAGACAGATGAGACAGTAGATCCTCCACCACCCCCCACTATATGTGTTTCCACCTCCTGAAGTCAACATGCCCATTTGGTAGGGTAATAAGATGTGACAAAGGAAGGTATTATTTGACAAAATGAGCTCGTCTTGTCACCACTGTTCCCCAGGTATACATGCTGCTCGTGGCAGGGAGGAGAGGTACATCCTCATTACAATTCCATTGTGAAAAGGGATGAGGACTCCCAAAACGCGCATTTATTACATAAGACAGTCTACAAAACAACACCGTGTCTAAGACAAGTAGAGCAGGTGATGTATTTAGTTACTGCAGAATTAGCTAAAAGGGGTTAATTAAACAATTTTTTCATAATAAATCAGATTCAAAACCATGTAAATAATGGAAGAAATTCAGAAGTCCAAGTCACAGAATTTTGTTAGAAAATATGACTTAAAACCAGTGCCTTGACCTGGTAATCCGAATCAATGTATACAGAGGTTTAAAATGTTGTGGGTTAAAAAACTGCTAAAATGTTTCATGCCAAAACTTTTATTAATATGGCAGACAAAGTGCCCTTGCATTTTTCATATGCAGGGGCACTGCATAAAGATAAAGTGCCCCTCCCTTACCTGTTGCTGATCATTACTTGTCAGTTGGCTGAAAACGGCTGCTACGTTTCGCAAGAAAAGACAACACAAGAGGAAAATCACCCATCATTCTTATTAAAGCTACAGATGGCAAGCTCTGCATGAAATGGCTGTTGAACAACTGACTGTAGAATGGCTACACGAAAATAGCCCTACTAATTAATACTAATTAGTAATTATCTTTCACAAAGCAGAACTCCAAAAACTACAATGTTTGCTTAATAAGCACTTGAAAACTAATGCTAAATTTAGCTCTAAACCAAAACGATTACATGTTGTAGATACCATTATAACAAAAGATGGGCCATTTTTGCTTGGATCAAAACCATTCCATTGTAGCTCTGGCTTCATGTTTAGGTTTTTTCCTACTTCAAGGTATTGCTTTGGCCAAGTTTCAAGTTTTTTTTCAGCCTGACAGGTTGTTCACAGGATTGTCCTGTACCTTCATCTATGTCCCCCATTAAATCCAACCAGCTTCCCTGCCCCTGTTGAAAATAGCATTCCCAGAGCACGATGCTGCTGCGATGGCTTATTATAGGGAAATTTCCCCTTCACATAGCATTATGGATGACAGTTTTCCCTTTTTCAGGTCTGTACAGTGATCAACAGGTCCAATTCTGCCCCCCCCCCCCAATTTGTCAAATGCCTTAAAATAAGACATCCCATCATTTTTACAATCTCACAAATAGGGATATTTGCCAATATGCACTTATTTTCTGCAAGATTTAAAACCAGTACCTCTGTCAAAAGAACCTGCGACTTAATTTTCTCTAATGTGTTGTAGTCCTTACAGGGAAAATGGTCATCTCCAAAACTGGAATCAGGGGGTTTGGTCTCAAAGAAAATTGGAAATTTGTATCCACTACATGAAGCGTGATTGGTGCATCTTCAATTATGAGTAATAATCAGTATGTATTAGGATTTTTGGAACAATTAGAATAATTGTTGCTGTTCTGTTTTGAAAAAAAATTAATATGTCAAACATTTGAGTTTCAATTTTTTTTTTTATTCAAACTTATCATACAAAGAAAATGACGCGCCAATCCATACCTAATATCCCTAAAACGTTTTACAAAGAATACACATTTACAGTACATCATTGGTTTTACTAGTTTATCAATCAAAAACAAGTCCTATATAAAATTAACTATCCTGTCAAATTGGTTTTGAGTAGAAATACTCTTAGCTGTGGTTTAACTCTCAAATGTCCGGTACCAAAGACACTCATCATCCTGAGTTTTAATCAGAGAACTGTGGTAAAACCAGCTGGATGTACTCCTCCACCTCCACCCACCCATTTGTATATAATATCTTGTCAAGTCATTACACATTTAGGCAAAAGCTAGTCAAAATGCAAATACAAAAACAGAAAAATACAGATAAGAAAAATTGAAACACTAGTACTATTATTCAAGTTCCATGCTGATATTTTTGCCTAGTTTGGCCCACCAGTTACAAATCTGGCGTACTTTAACTGCTGGCCGTTTTCCAAAGCAAATAACAGGCTTTTAGAATGATTAATGCAATTTCTGACTTCCATTCCAGCCAGCTCCTGGTATTTATGCATTCTAAGCATAACATGAAAATGACTGTACATAAATTGCGTTGTACCATTTTTCCTTATTGGTGAAGTCAGTTTTAGTTTTTTCACTCAAATTAGTGGTTTAATTTTAACTTTAAATTTGATGCGAAAGCTGTAACAAAATGGTGGAACATTAACAACCTGCCACAACCAGTGTTTAAATACAGAAGACAGAAAAATATTATTAATAAAATCACTTTTGAAGTAAATGACACTGTACATGAAAAAAGAATAAGTTTTTAAAAAGCAAAGTAAAATGTTAAAAAAGTTAAACCAAACAACCAGCGGGAGAAAAAGCATTCCCCTAATCATACATGTTCCATTCTTTGTACATACTGTAGCGTGTATCCACCAGTTACGTATTGCTTTAATAGATGGCAGAATGACATGCAGCAAAGAAACACCTTTAGAAAGTATATAAAACTTGAGTCTGTGGAGTTCCTGTGAGAGGTTGGCAACCACAAAGTGCTTAAAGTCATTCATGTGAACAGCTGGCCCCCATGCAACAGTATGCGCAGCTGGCTGTTAAATAGATAAAATTCAAAGAGGCTTGGCTCGAATAATATTAAAATGTTCTGTCTTCAGCATTTTTTAGCACTCTGATGTTCCCCGTCCAGGTTTTTACATCATCTTCGTCATCAAATGTTTGTCTCCTGTTTGATCCATTCTCTGAGCTTGGTGACGCGGGTGTAGACTCCTGGCTTGTTCCGACGAGCACAGCCCTCACCCCAACTCACAATGCCAGCCTGAAACCACTTCCCGCTCTCCTCGAAACACGACAGGGGGCCTCCGGAGTCTCCCTGTTGAGCACCACAAGTGGGCAAGTAAAATCATTAGAATGGGTTTGGATGTGAGGACACAGCAATTACAAAGGTGTGAAAACCTCTCGTTTTTCTTTCTTTACGGTGGAAAATTTTGAACGGTCTCACCTGGCAAGCGTCAACTCCTCCCATCAGGAATCCACTGCAGAGCATCCTGGAGGTGACCTGGCCCTCTGTGACCATGTTGCACACAGTGTCATTGATGATTTTCACCATCGCCTTCTGCAGCACCATCGCCCCCATACCTGCAAAAGCGGGAAAAGAGGGGTCAGCAGCTCTTGCCATGTTACCTTCATATTCATGGTCAACATCAAAAGGTGTTAATAGCCTGGATTAAAGGTTGCTAACAAAGCTTTAGGAGACTTCCCAAGGGAGCGGGAGTCTCTGTTGATTTATAGATACAGAAGATGGCTTAAGTGAAGGGGGTAGATCAGAAAAAAAGGTAAAAGAAAAAGGAGGTGTGATGAAGCAGCGGCGAAGTATGTCATGTTGGAAGACAGGGAAAAAATGCGAGAGACATTAAAGCAGAGAAAGGAGTCATGATAAAGTGAGACAGAGACTTGGGGAAGAAACTGGCACAAGGAAACGCCACAAAAAAAAAATAGAATGAACGACTAAATCGACCATCACAGAAAACCAAACACATTACTTTTCAAAGCTGTAAATAATAATAAAAATAGAAAAAGGAGTATGACAGTTATTCTACAAAGAATTCATGCGCAGTACCTCCTTCCCGGACCGCGCCCCAGCCCGTGACCCAGCAGGACATTCCTGCAGGAAAGTGGTGGGAGGATGATGGGAGGCAGATTGGTTGGATGGTGTTGCTAAACTCCAGTGGCTCACTGAGCTCTAGCAGTACAATGTCATAGTCATTGGTTATTGGGTTATAATGTGGGTGGCAGACGATCCTGTTCACTTTACGCATCTGAGCGTCCTCCGTTTTAAACTGGGATTGCAGACCACTGTAGGTAATCCAGTTTGCTGGAACAAGGTTTCTGTAGAAGCATAAGAGACATGAAGTAAATAACATTCTTGTTCATAGTGTCTGAAGTCTGAAGCCTTGGCAGCTTCTGGCAAATTTTCTTCCAGGATTTTCTTGTATTTAACTCCTATCCTCCCATCAACTTTAATCAGCCTCCTAAAGAAAAGCACACCCACAGCATAAGGCTGCCACTGTCAACATATTAGATTTCTTCTCAACACACTTCCACAAAGGCCAGATTTGTGGAACGCATGACTAATAGCTATCCCGTCAATAGAATCTTCCACTTAAGCTGTAAATCTGTGCAGCTCCTCTAGACTTTCCATTGACCTCTTGGCTGTCTCTCAGATCAATGCTCTGCTTGCCCAGACAGTCAGTTTAGGTGGAAAGTCAGGTCTTGGTAGGTTTTCAGTGTCAAGTTTCAGATGATGCATTGAATAGTGCTTTAAGGCTGGAACTAACAATTATTTTGCTAATTGCTAATTTTGCCGATTAATCCGTCGACTTTTTTCCGATTAGTAATCGGATAGCAGAAGGTGCTGAATAGGTGATTTATTTAAAGAATTTGGACCAGGTGAAGCTAAAGCTATGCCACTTGTGCAGTTCTGGATTTATTGTACAATTTTGGCCTAATTACTGCTGTGAGTGGATTATTCTTTGAGCAAAGGGCATGTTTTATGGTCGGATCTCTGTCCACTCAGCCATTACTTTAACTGGTATATCTATAAAAGGTATAGTCTATGGACACATGCTGTTCCCAATATTAAGCCAGCGAGTGTGAATGCCATTTTGGAACAATACTACCAAACGTTTAATTTGAGTTAAAGACCCCCTTCGACTTACAAAGTTGAAGGGTCTTAAGTATGATTCTAGGGGATTTTTCTGGATTGGTTGACTTCTGAAGATCATTAGTTGCACTCGATTTCATTAAGGGGTATCAGAAAAAAGAAGGCTGTTGTAAAAAAAAAGCCCTGTACATTTTTACAGATATTTATAAGTTAATTGTTTAGAAAACTACACATCATCTACTGAAATTTCTGGTTGTGATGTAAAAAAATAAAATAAATAAAAATGTCAAGGCGTATGAATATTTTGCAGGACATTGTTTATATGCAAGAACCAGGATAACAGAATGTGTTTTATACAATGCTTGCATTAAGATTCTAGTCTCAACAAAACAACACACTTGAAAATTACTATATTCAAAAAGTGATATGAGAAAATGTTTTAATTATATGAGAAAATGTTTTAATTATTTAACACTTTAGAACGGTTATGTCTTGAATAATCAACCATTTCAACATTGTACACAAATTTCAGGACAGCTGTTGATAATCTGCACAGCTGTGAAAAATGATTGTATTACGAGTGTGCTCAGGCTGAGCAGCAGGGTTTGAGCACCACCAACAGGCTGAACAGAATGAGAGGCTGAACTTTTTTTTTTTTTTTGGGGGGGGGGGGGGGTGGACACATTCCAGAAATTGCAATATTTGGTGTATAGAGTACTACTATTTTTTCCAGCTGGATCAATATAGAGTTCTACTATTTTTGAGAAAATGTCATAGTATGATGCGGAGAGAAGATCTATACAGCTGATGTGTCTTAGTTTTGTGCATGCCTGTAAGTGCAAGAGATCTGTAACTCACTCTGGGGAGTTATGGACGATAAAACAGTGAGCGGCGGACAGGAGCCACTTCTCTGAGATGACCGAGGCACCACAAACATGGCCGGACGTCCGGAAGTGAAGGCTGACCTGCCAGGGCCACTCTCCAAGTTCGGCGTTCTGTCCTCCAACAATGCGGTTCAGCTTGTAAGGCCTGGTGCCGCATTCTAAAGTTGTTTCAGAGAATGGTTTCAGAGAATGAATATTATGTCGGCCCAATCCTTGTAGGAGGGGGGGAGCAGAAAATGAGACTGAACATTAACATGATGCCAGTCATTGCTGTTAATGCTTTAGAAAGTTTTTGAAATCTTATAAAGATGCACAGCAATAATAGTAAATAAAAAAGAAAAATCAAAGACAGACACACCCTGAAGCTTAAATGAGAGATAACAAAAAAAAGCAGCTTTCATAGAAGAATAATAGTAAATAAGCACAAGGCTCGGTGCTCTTTTTCCTAACAGATAACCCAACATGCAACTCAACCTAGCAACTATAATCTAGTTTGAATGACGCTTACAAGATTAAATCCTGTTTCAGCTGTTTGAAAAAAAGAAAAAAAACCACCGAAGTGTCCAGGAAGGAGAAAGATAAAAAAAAAATCTTACGGCAGTATGCTTCATCCGAACTATCAGAGCAGTCGTTGACACGGTCACATTCAGCATTCACCTTGTTGATGCATTCCCCGTTGTCGCACTTAAAGCTGAAGTCAGAGCACAAATCTTGGGGTGCTAAAGGGGGTGGCAACAGGACATGAAGTGAAAACACATTTAATCGGTGAGATACTACACAATCAGCAAGGCTTCAGAGTGAGGCTCTAATGCACAATGTGCAGTGATTGAGGAGTAGATTGCATTGATTGGGCGTATTGATTAGGATTAAGGCCTAATATGCCTCCTTATTCACAGAAGTGAAAATCAAAAGGAAATGCAATAGTGCCCTCTGTGAGTGTCTGCAAATGGAAGAGGGGAATCAGAAGGAAATTGATGAAGAGCGAAGAGGAGGGTAGTAGGAAATAAAACAAGGAGTGAAAAAGAACGGTGCAAAGAAAAATACTTTATACCAAGATAAAGCCGAGTGAAACATCTTTGTTATACCCACAACAATGCTGGAGTGGTAATTGCTTAAAAGTCTGTGTTTAAGAAGGCAAAAAAGGGTCGTCCACATACATCTTTGGCATGAGGCCTCATCGCTTCCATCCACACAGTCCTTCAATTTGTTGCAGATAACATCTTGAGGAAGACAAACTCCGTTCCCACACTGCCACTCGTTTGGCTCACAACCGGCTGTTAATGAAACAAGTTTAGATGGAAATGATATTAATTACAGAAAGACTGTTGCAGCAAAGAAAGGCTTCATCTTTGTTGCAAGTATTGAATAGCATTTGAAGTTAAATAATGTCTGCACACACCCTTGGGATCAGTAACTATGCCGCATCAGCAATAGATATGGGCCAGCTACTGGTTTCAAGGAATAGAGAGTTTTATAAAGTTTGGTTTCAAAAGGGCTCAAGTTTTTGATCATACCATTCCTAGAGTTTGGAACCTTTTCTAGCGGGTCATTAAAAAACACCTCAAAGTGACCAAGGTTTTCTACATTGGTATGGTGCATAGAGTGACAACAGTGCCCTTCCTCCACCTGTTGATGCACACTGCAGTTCAGCTGGCTGAAAGAAGTTATTTTATGATTTAGAAAAGAACAACTTAGCTGTTTGATAAATCAATGCAACTATTTCTTAAGCGAATGAAAAACAAGGCAATGGTGTTTTAAAACAGGTTGGCTGCTCTAAATTAAATATTTTCCTTAGTCCTTAGTACCATGATACAGTAAACTGGGATGGTTTAACTCAAAGGCATCATTCCTTGAGAATCTCATACTGGCCCACATTAAAACAGTTATGTGCCTTTAATAATAGCACAATTCGCAAAGACCCAAGGCCCCATTCATAATAGTTTCAGACCACCTGACCACCAAGTCTGTTCAAACACAGCTGGATTGATGCAAATCTGGAAAAACTAATTCCAGTGCGAAGGAAATCATAATACCACTGCGCTCTGGGAATATAGGATTCTTTCCTGCTGGTCTCTGGTCATCCTAAATAAATGCTATTACCATGAGTATTACATTTTAGATGTTTTCTCATAGTATATAGAATATCCATATACCTCTGAGAGATTTCTGCACCTCCACCATTAGTTTTTAGCCTTTGTGGAGTAGGCAACACTATCAGGATTTGCCTCAGTTTATCAGTTGCATATAAAGGTGCAGGTGATGGGGTTTACCAAATATGTGCCATCATTTTAACCTGGCACCGCAATCTGTGCTGATTTCTCGCCGACTGAGATCCAAAGAAACCACAAAAATAATTCTCTCCACCCAGTCTGGTCTCATTACAGAGGGACTTTAAAGCTTAACATTGTGTATTTTGAGCTTCTTTTTCTATAATTTTAATCTAAATTCTAGTAGCCCTGCTTACAAATCAATTCAGTTTATTTATATAACGTTAATCCACAACGCATATTGTCTCGAGGCAATGTACAAAAAAAAAAAAAAATTAACCTTTGTCTTTTTCCTCCTCATCATCACTGCTAAAAACAATGCGTTTTTTTTTTCCTTTTACAGCCTGACAAATTAGCATGACATAATTCCATTTGTAATACACCCTGTAAAACCATCTACGAGGAAGGAGGAGATGCGCAGTTTGGAGGTGCGTGTGCTTCTGTACCGCTAGAAGCTCAGTGCATAACAGACTATGTGCAAGGGGCCTGAAAATGGTACTATATTTATTGTCATGTAAACTTTAGATCATTCATTTTAGCTCCTTGGTAAGGTCCTTTTTGATAGAGCAAGAACAGTGGCCAGACACAATGTGTACACCAGCTGTGCAACCAAGACCATTATAATGAATTATTTGGTGAACTGCCAGGTTGGTGCTGGCGTGATTAGCTTTTAATCTTGGAATGAGGCCTGTGTTGCCATTGCTCCTATAAATTATCTGATGAACATGGGTACCTGCATGCCATGACTCATTAATAACCAGCAACCACTGCTATTAGGCTACTCTAGGCTGCATTCACAACCTAGATATACAATCAGCTTGATAATGACCCTCTAAGGTCTCACTATGGAAGTTTTGTGCCAGCTCAAAATAGTTGGGGAACATTTATTCTCCATCACACTTAATGAATAGTGCACCATATTCTGTACCCCAGAAGATATCTCTCTGATTTTACAGAGACCACCCACATTCTGGTTGATTTTTAATGTCATGGTGTGGTCTTTGTCTGATGCGAGGTCTGATGATTCAATTAGCTCTTTATCACAGACAGAAGGTTGGAATACTTACTGCATTGTTTTTCATCGCTCCCATCTCCACAGTCGTTGACACGATCGCACGTCCACATTTTTGGTTTGCACAAACCATTACTGCAAGGAAACTGGTCATCGTCACAGCCTGAAATAAATGGAAATTCCCATAAACATACATATAGCAGGATCAAATGAATGGATTTGCATAAACAAAATATAGATTGGCTGCATCGGACAGTTAGTACTGTACTGAAAAGTAAAAACTGAACAGTTTTGCAAAATGCTTTCAAGATGCTTGAATTGAACATGAAGTCAAAAGAAACAGTAAGACTGAAAATAGCTAGCCCAGCTTTGCTTGAAGATAACAAATACCCTCAGTAATCACTATGTAACATGTCCTCAATGTTTAATTCAATGTGTTCAGGGTGGGAAAAAGTTTAAAATTACAACTTTTGGTAAGTTGTAAGTTTTGCCATTCTTGTCCATTAGCACTGAATGATTTCCTGGAGTCTAGAAGCGTGGCACTGAGGAGACGATAAGATATGATCTGGCTCGTAAAACTACAGCTTGTCATTTTTATGCTCCTCAGATTTCGTTATCTCAGGACAGATGCCGGCTAAGTGTTTCCCCCTGCTCCTATTCGTTTTGCTGAGCTAAGCTAACTGGCTGCTGGCAACACTTACATGGCAGAGATGAGAGTGGTATCCATCTTCTCATCTAACTCTCAGCAAGAAGGCCATTATAAAGTATCTTTTTAAATAAACTATTTCATTTTAAGAAATGAGGGAAGGGCACTGGAAGGCAGGGGGTTGAAGATGAGTTTATTAAGGGAATAAAAAGTCTTGCCAGATCAACTTACGGCAGTTCCTTTCGTCGCTCATGTCGCCGCAGTCGTTCCAACCATCACACTTTAGAGTTTTTGAGATGCATATGCCATTGTTGCAGGAAAACCTGTCAGGACAAGCTGCTCACGTACACAGAAGAAAGGAACACAGAGAGACAGCTGTGACAAAGTCAGTGAGAAGGGAGCGACAGTATGTTCACAGCAGGCATCAAAAAGCAGATCAGGGCAATTATAAATACGTTTTGGTCAAACAGAGAGACGGCTTTAGAGCAGGAGGGATGCTCCTGCCTGACATCTGCACATAAAACAGACCCACTAAACAAGCTATGTGCTAATTAGGTCAACTCTTTTATTTCACTCCTGAAGTTTTCAATTTCGTTTAGCAAACTTACTCTAACTTTTCTGTCAATCAGACTCAGTCTTTTTGTCTTTCAAAAGCACAAAATTACTCCCCACGTCGGCACTGTAATCTCACTGTCTCGTTGCAACACTTCAACCATCTTGCAAAATTGAGGTGCATTTGTGGGTGACGACAACAACAACAGTTAACTTACGGTTAACAGGATCGAAGGCGCTGTACTCTGCTTTGAAGCCCTTGTCAGAATAGGACCTATCGGAGTGAAAGCTCACCTCTACGACATTAGACTCACTGGTCAGAGCCAAAGACAACATTTCTCCACAGTATCTGAGACACAGGACACATTTTAAGATGCGGTTGGGTTAAATTACATAAGAATGTGAGATGACAGAATTTGGACAATATATTTAATGCACCACCAGTGCATATTGAGCCTGTCTTTACAAGTAGTATTAGGGTACTAAAAAGTAATACTAACATCTTTTTAAAATGCAAATTAAGGCAAAAAACAAAAATTTACAAATCTCACTTTTTTCAAAGTTTTTGTAATAAGTGACTATAGTTGATAAGTAGCTGCTCAACAGTCACAAAAATTTAAAGTTTAAAAACAACTGCAACTGTGACAAAACAGGCCCAATGAGGACCCCAGTTTATTTGAAGTATTTATCAAATACTTATGATATAGGTCAGAATTTTAAGAACATTTAAAACAAGCCTAAGTGTCATACATTGAGAAAATGATAAGCTATGTGTATTTTTATACAGTATATGTATTGATGTGGTTACAGCAGCATGTATTTAATAGGATATTGACATGGCAAGCATTATGGTGGATCCCAGACCTATGCTTTGAGCTGTGTCTCCAGCGCCCCCTGGCACTGACATATATGTACAGATCAGTAGATAAAGTCTTACCTCTTCCCCATGATTTCCACATAGTCTTTGTGACACTTGCGGAAATCTACGCCTGGCTCTTTCATGCGAAACATGTTGAAACTCAGACGTACCTTTTTCCCTTGAGAGACCTGCGGCAGAAAACTACAGGTGACTGATTTGTAGCAACATTATTGACCAAGCGTGTCTCCTACACGAACAGAGACGAGAGAGACACACCTCTACAACTAAGCGGAAACATAAAGGCTGAAAAACATCAACAGGGGTTTGGGGGTATAGAAAATGCAGGCATATCCACCTGCATGCATGTCAGACACACACAAACAAACAAAGGCTCACACACTAAACCCTGCAGCTCAGCTCAAGCTGCAGCTGCAACAGCAGTCTGACAGATGAAGATAGAAGAGGTACTGAACAGCTTGGCTTCGACAATGCCGCCTCAGCATTCCTCTCATAGCAGGATAAGGATGGAGGAGAGGCAGGAGGTGTGGTGCAAGGAAGGAGGGGGCTACAGCAGAGAAACATGATGTGTGGGGTAGGAGGGTGAGATTAGAAGTCTTACAAACCTTGATGGTCCACTTGCAGTCCATGCCAGGAGGATAGAAGCTGGGGTAAAGCGGAGATGTGAAATTTCCTTCGCTTTTAGTGAGGTCACCACCGCACTGACGAACTAAAATGGATTATTATTATTTTTTAATTATTTGAATTATTTTACAATTCAAAAAGGTCTGGAAAACGACTGCACATCCTTCAAACTAAGGCACAAGAAACTAACATTTCCAGCTCTCTCTTATTTTCAAAACTTAAAGCTTTTGTAATTACTGACTATAGATGGCAATGTATGTATGTTTGAACAGTGCAAACTGCTTCCAATATCAAGAAACGCTGAACACCATGTATTTACTTGCACTGCAAATGACACAGCAGTCTCAGCAGTTAGAAACTACCTTTGGAACAAGAAGTCTCACTTTGACAAACTGTGGGCGTGTCTTTGAGCATGTTTGGTAAAAATATTCATGTTCTTCAGTAAGAGAAGCGGGCTGAAGTAGGAGGAGTTTCCAAAAATCACATTGAAGTAAGAATTGGGTTACTGTATTTTCCGCACTATAAGGCGCACTTAAAAACCACTAATTTTCTCAAAAAATGACACTATACGGCTATACTACTATATTGTGAATGTACTAACGTTTGATTTAGTGCATCAAACTGCTTATTTTACGTGTTTACTGAATCAGGGAAAAGTTCCCTTTCACGTTTTAACAAACGTTTGATTTCAACTTCAACTTCATAGACTCCAATGCATTCCTAACGTGCGGTTGGCTCTATTCAATAGAATTCTATGTAGAGGAGACCTTACCATGAGAGTGAATGGAGTTATCAGAACGCTGGTTTGTAGTGTATTAATAAAGTTTGACTGACTGACTTATCTGACTGTTTTGTTGACATTCTCTTTAGCACAGCTCCATCTAGTGGATGCATAACGCAACCCCAGTCAAACGTTTGACTGCAGTAGCTTCTATTCTATGCGCCTTATAATCTGGTGCGCCCTATATATGAAAAAAGTTCTAAAATAGGCCATTCATTGAAGGTGCGCCTTATAATCCGGTGCGCCTTATAGTGCGGAAAATACGGTACTTCAAAATAATGTTACTCAAGTAAAAGTAATGTACTTCTTACCTAAAGTTACCAAAGTAAATGTGACCGAGTATCCGTAACTTGTTTTTACCAATCTCTGGAAACACTGCTGATCTAAATTAGTCTAGAGCAGAAGCCACTTTCAGCCTCATCATAAAGATAATAAAACCCAACTACTGTTCACCCATTGTCAAGTTAAATATTTCCTACTCGAATGTTTATAAAGCAACATGATAAGTCATAAGATAAACAGAAAAATCAAGGGATTCATGTCTGAAAAGGTATGGTATTTTTAAATGGAAGATGTGTATGAATCCCTAATTTCAAATAACTGCAAACAATGTAAATGAATGAAAGAAACGTCAGTCAGTCATTTTCTACCGCTTATTCCATAGTGGGTCGTGGGGGAGCTGGTGCCTATCTCCAGCAGTCTATGGGCGAGAGGCAGGATACACCCTGGACAGGTCGCCAGTCCATCGCAGGGCAACACACAAACAACCATGCACACACTCATTCATACACCTAAGGGCAATTTAGAGTGACCAATTAACCTAACAGGCATGTCTTTGGACATATAATCATAATATAAATTTGACCCGGGGTGCACGGTGGCGCAGTTGGTAGCACTGTTGCCTTGCAGCAAGAAGGTCCTGGGTTCGATTCCCAACCGGGGGTCTTTCTGCATGGAGTTTGCATGTTCTCCCCGTGCATGCGTGGGTTCTCACCGGGTACTCCGGCTTCCTCCCACAGTCCAAAGACATGCCTGTTAGGTTAATTGGTCTCTCTAAATTGCCCTTAGGTGTATGAATGAGTGTGTGCATATTTGTTTGTGTGTTGCCCTGCGATGGACTGGCGACCTGTCCAGGGTGTACCCTGCCTCTTGCCCATAGACTGCTGGAGATAGGCACCAGCTCCCCTGCGACCCACTATGGAATAAGCGGTAGAAAATGACTGACTGACTAAATTTGACCCATAACACTGATTAAACAGATCATGTTCAGTACTGTGAATGTGTGACAATGTACCTTGAGCCTTGGGTATGATTTTGTACTGCGCCTCAAAGCCTGGCTTTTGGACAAGGGTGTCGGCAATGAAGTTAATCAGCATTATGTTACCAGATGACACAACGCCCAGTGGGTTAGAGGGAGGCCTTTGGCCACACTGTCTGTGGAAAAACAAGGAAAACATACCAGTAAAAACATGTTCTAACTGAGTTACAACAACCAAAAATGAAAAACCTACTCAATACTTTTACTGAACAGAATGGATCTGTAACACATAAGTGTATTTCAATTTTTTTTTCCAAGAGGATTAAAAACACCAGCACATTGACAAAACATTTGAGAGGAAATCAATAGAAGAGCTGTCAGGGCAGAAACATAAATAAGGAGAGTAGTATCAGCACTAATAAGAAATTGCTTTAGCTGGAGTTTCTAAGTCAAACATTTGTTAGATGAACACCACTGGAGGAAAAGCTGTGCGGGTGTAAATGACACTGCAAGAGCAGCAAAACATCTAGCTCCTGTAGAATAATTACAGAGTATTATATTATGGCTCCCGTAAACCCCATGTCACCTTGAATAAACCCAATCACTCAATAGCATTAGAAGAAAATTGTATGCATACCTCGGTAAAGCTGTATTTGTTTGGCATTGGTTTCTGAGTTTAAAATTGCCTGCAGCTACAACTGATGCTGCATTCAGAATCTGATAGAGCCATAAAAAAACAACCTCTCCCACAAACAAAAACGCAATTACACACATTGGTGTAGTCAGATTCATATTGGTACCTTTCATAGATCTGAAAGGAGAGGTTTTTCTGAGTCAACTTAATCTTGCTGACAATATAAAAGGAACGCATATCGGAGAAGGCTTCAGAAGCAAATGAAAAAATAATCACAAAACCAGAAAAAAAGGAATTAAAAGAAACATGTTCCAGCCACATAAAAACAACTTTTATCCTAACATCCCATTGCAAGATTTCAGTCAAATACAAAGTGATTCATAGAGGGTTGTCTTCTGGGAATCCCTGCTCTGCTAGGCTAGATAAAGTAGACAAATTGTAGTAGAAGCCCCTGAAACAAAAGCTGTCGTTCATTGTTAAGACAAAAAATACAAAAGCAATCTCTGGCATAACCAGATGTACCAACGCAGAATGAGTAAATGTATCTATAATGACATTCTTCGTGTTTGGAATAGTAAAGACAATCTTGTCAATAAAAAGAATGATTAAATCTAATCCACATGTACAGTGCTTTGCGAACATATTTATCATACCCTTCTATTAAAGACCGGTAAAGTGTGTCATGCATTTGTAGACCACAACCAAACTCCCACAACACCTTGAACAATTTTGTGACAGTAAAGATCTAGTCTCATTCCAGGGCCCGGACAAAAGGCAAACTGCTGTAACTCTGACGTTGAACAATTGGTCAGAGCCTTCTTTCTTACATCTTAAAATTACCTTCCCAGGGAAGCTAAGAACATGGAATTGATCGCTCAATTGTTGGAACACATTTATTTTCTGGTTCCCTTTTTTAAAATTTGGGACATCCAACTCAGTCTGCCACCCTGCACGTGTTGTACCAGCCCTCAAAGCAACACTGAAAAGGTCTGTAAGCTACAACAGCCCCACAATGTCGAGGCAAATCTCATCTACCATGGGACGCTGCCAACGGAGAGCTACCACTCTAATGCTTTCCCTCACGTCTGTAGTCTCTGGCTCCTCTATGGGGAACACTGAATTGAGAAGATCCTCCAAGTGTTCCCTCTGACACATGACAGTACCTTTAGTTCAGCTCAACAACTACACCGCCCTGGGGCAATTCTGCTTTCCCATTCTGAATTGTGTAGAAGCTACTGCAAGTGTTGGAGGTTCTGAACATGGCCCATACATTTGCAAAACTATCTAGATACTTAACTCACTTGTAGCATCTATTACCTTTACTATGACCAGTACATCTCCCAAACCCTCTAAACATGTCCAACTCTACTTACTTTGTGATGGCGTGGGAGTAATCAGGACTCAGAGAGTTAAAGATGGAAACAAAGTCATTGTTGCAGTCGTCTTCAATGTCGAAAGATGGAAAACTGACTGATATGGTGTTCTCCTCTGAGGCTCGGATTTGCCACTGACAATAAGACTTTGTCGGGTTGCCGTCGGGGTACCCAGGGGATGAAAACACTTGCACATCCTCAACTGCTTCCAGACGAAAGAAACAGTCTTTTGGGAATAAAAAGGATATTGCTCAACTCAAACAGGTTATTGAAGACAGACATGAGGAAAAGTAGTTCATAACTGGAAACAGATATTTTATAAATTCATAATAATGCAAATAGAGTTTTAAATTTGTTAACAAATCAAGCACATGGTTTGCAATTCTCTGTAATTATAAAATGTGACAAATGCGACTCACAGCTATTATGGTAAAGCAACTTATATCAACTGGTACAAGGATTGCAACTTTAACAAGAACAGTGCTTATGCAGTACAGGACAGGCCCGTCATTTGTTACAGACTGGCAGGAGGGCGAGCATCTAGCCAGCTAGAATATTACAGCAGCAGGTGATTGAAACAGGACATATTGTACTCACCCGCTGTGGGTTTCCTGGCCAAGCGAGGATCTGTGCCTGGAGACAAAGACGTGGGGTGGGGTGACATGGAAACAGGAGAAAAAAGGTAAGACTGGGTCACCAAAGTCATGAGGATGATAGAATTTGATATATGAGCCTAAAATATTTGGGTTACACATTTCCTGTTCCATTTCCCTGTGGTTAAGGTAACTGGTGATGGTGCGTAGCTCTTTTTGCTCCATCTCACCTTGCCCTACAGTAGCAACTCATACATCTCTGTCTAACTATCTGGGACAGCCACATCAAAATTGTACCAACAGAAATCATTTTAAAGAGGACCAAAAACCACCGAGTCACAAGGGCCAGTGCTCGGCTGATGGCCAGGATGTCGACAAATGCACGGCGAGTGCTGAAGAGACAGAAGGAAGAAAAATAGCTCTCTCGAAGCAGGCCAAGGGGCCGGCTAATATCATTAGAGGATCCAAACAGTATAAAATGTGCAATCTCAGATGCAGCACAGGCTGAGAGAGGTTTGTCTTATCATCTTATCAGCACAACTCAGGCCAGGCTACTGTGACATGGATCCAAAGCAAAACAAAACAAAGAGCTGATGGGATATGACAAAGACCTTTTTTAGATCTTTATTTATAACATGTTATCATTTCTGATTGCTCATTGTAATAATCTGAAGCCAGATTAACCTAACATCGAAAACCTTGTTTGACTTGATACACCTGGTTCTGGTGATACCTACGTGAAGCAGTAATTTCGATAACCTTGATGTCATTAAGGCTGGTCCTAGAGCGTTGCACCTCAACGCCTTTCTCCAGTGCATCCAAAACCCGTTCCTCTGAGAACTCCGGCACAATCTCTAGGTCGGCGACTGGAATATCAAACTGGGACCAGTAATAGGCTACAACTCCTTCACTGGTGTTTAGAGATAAAAAGAAAAAGTTAATGATTAATATATTGAACTAACAGAGTGCAAATAAAATATAAGGACTCAAATTACATAGTGAAAATGCACAACATCGAACCCCTAGAGAAATCAAAAAGTGAGTGTCTTACCTAAAGGCAGTGACTGCAGATGTTGTGTAATACTTGGTAAGGAGTGGATCATTCTGGTAGTATTCACCCAACTGTGTAAAAAAATAAAACAGTATCTAATATCATCTTGTCCCCGTGTTACTCCATAAAGAAATGAATAGCAAACATAGATTATCCAAGCAATAAACTTGTTTGAAAACAAAACTACATTTAGCAGATGTTTATTCTATATTTTTGCTAAAAGGTATAAATCAAAATTAATATGAATAAATGTTATAGAAAAGGTTATTGTAACTGTAACAGTCAATGAAGAATGGACCGGTGATGTCACAGCATTGTGCTTTTCTTTAGCGGATAAACACTAGTAGACGACGACAGCCTCTTCTTCACATAGTACAGGTACAACTCAAAATATTTTTTGTCTCTCACGTCAATAAGTAAAAATCATACTATATGAATTCGTTATACACAGAGGGAAGAATTTCAAGCCTTTGTTTCTTGTAATTTTGACGACTATAGCTAACAGAGGAGCCTAATGAATATAATACACAAGTTTCACTATTTGAATTTTGACGACTATAGCTAACAGAGGAGCCTAATGAATATAATACACAAGTTTCACTATTAGAATTTTGATGACTATAGCTAACAGAGGAGCCTAATGAATATAATACACAAGTTTCACTATTTGAATTTTGATGACTATAGCTAACAGAGGAGCCTAATGAATATAATACACAAGTTTCACTATTTGAATTTTGACAACTATAGCTAACAGAGGAGCCTAATGAATATAATACACAAGTTTCACTATTTGAATTTTGACGACTATAGCTAACAGAGGAGCCTAATGAATATAATACACAAGTTTCACTATTTGAATTTTGACGACTATAGCTAACAGAGGAGCCTAATGAATATAATACACAAGTTTCACTATTTGAATTTTGACGACTATAGCTAACAGAGGAGCCTAATGAATATAATACACAAGTTTCACTATTTGAATTTTGATGACTATAGCTAACAGAGGAGCCTAATGAATATAATACACAAGTTTCACTATTTGAATTTTGATGACTATAGCTAACAGAGGAGCCTAATGAATATAATACACAAGTTTCACTATTTGAATTTTGATGACTATAGCTAACAGAGGAGCCTAATGAATATAATACACAAGTTTCACTATTTGAATTTTGAAGACTATAGCTAACAGAGGAGCCTAATGAATATAATACACAAGTTTCACTATTTGAATTTTGACGACTATAGCTAACAGAGGAGCCTAATGAATATAATACACAAGTTTCACTATTTGAATTTTGATGACTATAGCTAACAGAGGAGCCTAATGAATATAATACACAAGTTTCACTATTTGAATTTTGATGACTATAGCTAACAGAGGAGCCTAATGAATATAATACACAAGTTTCACTATTTGAATTTTGATGACTATAGCTAACAGAGGAGCCTAATGAATATAATACACAAGTTTCACTATTTGAATTTTGATGACTATAGCTAACAGAGGAGCCTAATGAATATAATACACAAGTTTCACTATTTGAATTTTGATGACTATAGCTAACAGAGGAGCCTAATGAATATAATACACAAGTTTCACTATTTGAATTTTGATGACTATAGCTAACAGAGGAGCCTAATGAATATAATACACAAGTTTCACTATTTGAATTTTGATGACTATAGCTAACAGAGGAGCCTAATGAATATAATACACAAGTTTCACTATTTGAATTTTGACGACTATAGCTAACAGAGGAGCCTAATGAATATAATACACAAGTTTCACTATTTGAATTTTGACGACTATAGCTAACAGAGGAGCCTAATGAATATAATACACAAGTTTCACTATTTGAATTTTGATGACTATAGCTAACAGAGGAGCCTAATGAATATAATACACAAGTTTCACTATTTGAATTTTGATGACTATAGCTAACAGAGGAGCCTAATGAATATAATACACAAGTTTCACTATTTGAATTTTGACGACTATAGCTAACAGAGGAGCCTAATGAATATAATACACAAGTTTCACTATTTGAATTTTGAAGACTATAGCTAACAGAGGAGCCTAATGAATATAATACACAAGTTTCACTATTTGAATTTTGACGACTATAGCTAACAGAGGAGCCTAATGAATATAATACACAAGTTTCACTATTTGAATTTTGATGACTATAGCTAACAGAGGAGCCTAATGAATATAATACACAAGTTTCACTATTTGAATTTTGATGACTATAGCTAACAGAGGAGCCTAATGAATATAATACACAAGTTTCACTATTTGAATTTTGACGACTATAGCTAACAGAGGAGCCTAATGAATATAATACACAAGTTTCACTATTTGAATTTTGATGACTATAGCTAACAGAGGAGCCTAATGAATATAATACACAAGTTTCACTATTTGAATTTTGATGACTATAGCTAACAGAGGAGCCTAATGAATATAATACACAAGTTTCACTATTAGAATTTTGATGACTATAGCTAACAGAGGAGCCTAATGAATATAATACACAAGTTTCACTATTTGAATTTTGATGACTATAGCTAACAGAGGAGCTTAAATGGTAAATGGACTGAACTTATATAGCGCTTTTCCAGTCATACAGACCACTCAAAGCGCTTTACACTAGAGCCACATTCACCCAATCGCACTCACTAACGCTCACACATTCATACACCGATACGCACATCGGTAGGCAACTTGAGGTTAAATGCCTTGCCAAGGGGCACATCGACATATGGCAAGAGGAAGCTGGAATCAAACCCACAACCTTCTGATTGTAAGACGACTACTCTTCCTGCTGAGCCACAGTCGCCTAATGAATATAATACACAAGTTTCACTATTTGAATTTTGATGACTATAGCTAACAGAGGAGCCTAATGAATATAATACACAAGTTTCACTATTTGAACTTTGATGACTATAGCTAACAGAGGAGCCTAATGAATATAATACACAAGTTTCACTATTTGAATTTTGATGACTATAGCTAACAGAGGAGCCTAATGAATATAATACACAAGTTTCACTATTTGAATTTTGATGACTATAGCTAACAGAGGAGCCTAATGAATATAATACACAAGTTTCACTATTTGAATTTTGATGACTATAGCTAACAGAGGAGCCTAATGAATATAATACACAAGTTTCACTATTTGAATTTTGATGACTATAGCTAACAGAGGAGCCTAATGAATATAATACACAAGTTTCACTATTTGAATTTTGATGACTATAGCTAACAGAGGAGCCTAATGAATATAATACACAAGTTTCACTATTAGAATTTTGATGACTATAGCTAACAGAGGAGCCTAATGAATATAATACACAAGTTTCACTATTTGAATTTTGATGACTATAGCTAACAGAGGAGCCTAATGAATATAATACACAAGTTTCACTATTTGAATTTTGACGACTATAGCTAACAGAGGAGCCTAATGAATATAATACACAAGTTTCACTATTTGAATTTTGACGACTATAGCTAACAGAGGAGCCTAATGAATATAATACACAAGTTTCACTATTTGAATTTTGACGACTATAGCTAACAGAGGAGCCTAATGAATATAATACACAAGTTTCACTATTTGAATTTTGACGACTATAGCTAACAGAGGAGCCTAATGAATATAATACACAAGTTTCACTATTTGAATTTTGACGACTATAGCTAACAGAGGAGCCTAATGAATATAATACACAAGTTTCACTATTTGAATTTTGACGACTATAGCTAACAGAGGAGCCTAATGAATATAATACACAAGTTTCACTATTTGAATTTTGACGACTATAGCTAACAGAGGAGCCTAATGAATATAATACACAAGTTTCACTATTTGAATTTTGACGACTATAGCTAACAGAGGAGCCTAATGAATATAATACACAAGTTTCACTATTTGAATTTTGATGACTATAGCTAACAGAGGAGCCTAATGAATATAATACACAAGTTTCACTATTTGAATTTTGATGACTATAGCTAACAGAGGAGCTTAAATGGTAAATGGACTGAACTTATATAGCGCTTTTCCAGTCATACAGACCACTCAAAGCGTTTACACTAGAGCCACATTCACCCAATCGCACTCACTAACGCTCACACATTCATACACCGATACGCACATCGGTAGGCAACTTGAGGTTAAATGCCTTGCCAAGGGGCACATCGACATATGGCAAGAGGAAGCTGGAATCAAACCCACAACCTTCTGATTGTAAGACGACTACTCTTCCTGCTGAGCCACAGTCGCCTAATGAATATAATACATAAGTTTTACTATCTGTAAAGCGATATATTGAAAATATTGAACTTGTTCACAGTATTCTAATTTTGTGAGATGTACCTGTACACCAGGTTGCTAGCTTGATCAGTGCTTGATCTTGGTTCACCTTCATTTGCTTTAATTCACACAAGATGTTCTTGCAGTTTTTTTAAGTAGCACATCTGTTTTGAGAAGATTCTGATGAAGCCAAGATTAATGTGCCTTCTTGGATGTTGGTGGTCAAAAGATTTATATCAAAAGCCGCTGGTTCATATTTATATTACAGCATCAAACTATTAAAAAGACAAAACAGCGCACCTTCCTTGAAAAAAATATATTAAACTGATATTAATAAAACAATTTTATGATAGATGCCTTTAAATTAGAGTACCAGGGTTGCTTAAAATAACAGCTTTGAATGGAGACATTATTTCTGACTGCAAAATATTTCAATTGCCAATAACAGGGTTGAAAGTAGCAGGCTTTTCATTGGTGCCGCATGTAGAATGTAAGATTACCGAGTTATATTTATAAATAATAAATCATAAGTAATTATATTAGCAGAATTAGATAATGTAAGTGATAAGGTATTAGTTAAAGTGACACACACAGCTGAGTATCAAATGTTTAGAAAAATATGAACTATATATAACATATGAAATATGACTAACGAGAGGACTGTCCTTTGGTCTACCTCAGGTGTTAGCATATGGCTTGATGATGTCATTTCTTCTGTGTAATGTGATTCACGGCTTTTCCTCTTCCTCTAGCATGCTAAATAGGTTCTGGTAACAGTTTCTTGCTTGTTAAGGGACACCACAATGTGTCATTACAATTATAAAAAAATATGTTGATCATAAGAATGGCAATCTGTGCAGAGCCTAAAGACTGCAAGGATACCTCTTTTATTTGACTTGCCATCAAAGAAGAAAAATGCAATCTTAGGGGTATTTGAGATTTATTTGTTATTTTGAATAATATTTTGGTTTGGAAACTAAAACTATATTCACATTTTGTCTTGACAAGTGTAGTATACATTAAAAGTGTCTGTGTTGGAGTTTTGTCCATGCATTATTTGAAATTTTATAGGCGGGACAAAAAATTGCCTCCAACTCTGAACTGGCCCACATACCAAAGATTGTTATCCAAACAGAACAGATGGGATAAAATGCAGTACAGTTGTTCAGATCTTTCTTAGAAGGTGGTGCCAGAGTATAGATTAAACCTACAGGACAAGTGTTAAAGTAGATATTATTTACAGTTACTCATTTTCATACTCTACAATTTCCACATATCATTTAAGAATGTGTAAAACATTATTTAAAATAAGTTTTTGGTATACTCTATGCAAACTTCGTACATCAAAAAGATTTTTACCAATTATCTAGTCATCTTCCCATAACTTTGTCCTCATGTCTGCATGCCACTCTCAGTGATCTGTGATATTTTTTTCACTGAATAATATGTGCTCAAAGTGTGTGAGTGGAGGCCTTTTGTTATCAACAAGCTCCTGAGTGGTGCTACAACCATCTGTGCCTCCAATGGTGTGCAGGCCATTACTCAAGGAATTTATGGGGTTTTATTCTTCCACCCACTCAGATGTGCCTTAAAGCAGTTGTTTTGCACCAAAATGGACATTTTAGAAAGCACTCACCAATGACAACTGATGATAAGGCATTGAAAGCAGCAGCAATGTATACAACAGAACAAAAATAGGAGACATTATGGGTGGCATACTCACAAGCTTCTCCAATTTTTCAGCTGAATCCTGGAATTCTTGACTGGTTGTCTCCTCCAGCTTTTCGTCATAACTCATACCAGCCAGTTTAATTTGACCACTGAAAAGCTTCACTGATGGTTTTAGTTGCGTTGAGTTTTGAGAATCGGCATGTCTAACTGAGAGTAGAGAAACAGACGAGAGTCAATTGTTTGATCAACAGAGTGCTTTAAGATGGCTGCTACTAATGACAGAGGAAACTTTTAAAATGGGGCCTTGAAGCACAGTCCTTGAGCTTTATAGCACAAGCTCACGCTGTGGAGACTGTTTGGCTCCTGTGGCAATTAAAAACAGTCACTTGAATCAAGATGGTGTTTATAGAGACTTCAGAGGCCCTTTTATCAGCCGCTGTCTGTGTAAATGACAAGAAAACTGTGCCACGGCTCTTGACATTTTTCTCCTCTGCATTATTAAAAGAAGAGCTGTCAAATAGGCTAACGCTAATGGGAAATTAAAGTCCAAACATGCCACTCCTGCAATCTCCTATTAAAGAGCTCTGCCTTCACAGCAAGTGTAAATGATACACTTTGCGCTTTGTGATGTTGTGCCTGTTTTGGCAGGAAGGAATGCTACCAATGTAAATACAATAATCTGTCATTTCTATTTGGCATATCTGTGCTTGAAGTGCAGGGACTTCCACAGAATGTCCAAACATCTAAAAATGTGGTGTCCCTGAGTATCTGCTCCACTACATACATTAGGAAATAAGCTCTCACTACTTACAGACGAAGAACCAAACAAGGAATGCCACAACAGACAAGACAGCAAAGAGCCCCACAAGAACACCAATCAGGATGCCGGTCTTCTTCGAAGATGACTTCTCTTTTCTGGTTAGGAACACTATCTGCTCTTGGTTGCCATTCTGGCCCTGATGAAGGGAAAAGATGAAGAGAAAAATATCTTAAGAACATGGAGCTATGAAAATGCATTTCTACCATTACAGATTTCTTCAGTTTTTACTTTTCTGTCACACTTAAATATTTCAGGTCATCAATTTCATTGTATTATCAAACAAAGATAGCCTGAGTAAATACAAAAAGCAGTTTTTAAGTTGATGATTTTATTCATTAGGTAAGTATGCTATCCAATCCAACCTGCCCTTCTGTGAGAAAATAATGCCCCTCTAAGCTTAGTAACTGCCTATGCCATCAACTGCCAGGAGCGTTTTTGATGAATAAGTCTTTTACATCATTGTTTTAATTCAGCTACATTAGAAGGCAAGGCGAGGAATGGCAAGTTTATTTATATAGCACATTTTATTCAAAAAAACAAAAAAAGTACATTATAGTAGAATAATAAAAGAAATTAAAGGAAAGTTAAATTAAAGAGTGAAATTAATGTTTCACTTATTAGTTCAAATATAACAGTCAAAGGCAACTCTAAACAAATGGGTTTTTAACCTTCATTTAAAAGAACTCAGTGATTCAGCCTTTTTGCAATTTTCTGGAAATTAGTCCCAGATTATTGGAACATAAGAAATTAATGGTGCTCCTCTAATGTTTGGTTCTGATTCTGGAGATGCAGAGTAGACTTGAACCAGAAGACCTGAGTAGTCTGAAAGGTTCATACTGCGACAATAAACCTCGAATGTATTTTGGTGCTAGGCCATTCTCGGATTTATAGACAGAAAACTTTTAAATGCGAGTCTCTGAGGTACAGGGAGCCAGTGTAAAGATTTTAAAACTGAGGTGTTGTTCTCTATCTTAGTTTTAGTGAGGATACTTGCAGCAGTGTTCTGGATCAGCTGCAGCTGTTGCAGTAATCAATTTGACTAAAACAAAACTCATGGATGAGTTTTTCAAGATCCTGCTGGGACATTAGTCCTTTAACCCTGGAAAAGCTCTTCAAGTGATAGAAGGCCAACTCAATGATTGTCTTTACATGCCTCTGAAGGATCAGCTGTAATAACTAAAGCTGTGTGCCAACTCTTAATCGCTCCTACTTTGGTATTGGAGATTTTTCAACCATGAACGGTCTGTTTAAGAACATGCAACAATCTAAATTAAGTTTAGACTTTGAATAGGCCACTCTAAAACCTTAATTTTGTTTTGTTTCTGGTTACTTTTGGGTGTTTTTTCAACCATTCAAGAGTGGACTTGCTGACTGATAGCTTGACCATCTCTTTTAGGATTTACTGCTTGACAGCAGAATTCATGGCTTCATCAATTAAAGCAAGTCACCCAGTTATTGGAGAAGCAAAGCAGCCCCAGAACATCACACCACTACAACCATGTTTGACTGTCAGTATGAATGACAAGACCTTCGAAAATGTTGTCCCGTGTGTCCACAAAACATCTTCATAAAAATCTTGGGAATGAACAAAACATTTTGGCAAATGCGAGACAGGCCTTTGTGTTATTTTTTTTTTCCTCAGTAGTGGTCTTTGCCTTAGATCTCTCCCATGGATGCCATTTATGCTTAGTCTCTTTTTTTATTGTTGAATCATGAACAAGGAGCCTAGTTGGGGAATATACGATCTGCCATGCTTTTGATGTTGTTCCGGGTTTCATGTGAAATTTCTGGATGAGTATTTAAAGTACTCTTGGGGGTAATTTTTGTAGGTCAACCACCACTGGGAAGGTTTACCACATGCTTTCTTCATTCATAGACAACTGCTCTCGCTGTGGTTCACTGGAGCCCCAAAGCCTTGGAAATGGCTTTGCAACCTTTTCCAGATCAAAGTCAGTCACTTCAGTTTGGGGCATGAGATGTTGCTTTTTAAAATGTTTTAGCCCACTCCATGTTGTCAGGCAGGTTCTGTTCAAGTGATTTCTTGTTTCAGGTCTGGCAGAAATCAAGCCCGGGTCTCATAATAGTGAACCAAAATGGTAGTTTATCATAAAAGGGGGCAATTATAATTTCACCTAGGTCTAGGTTGGTTTGGATAGCTCTTTTCTCATAGTAAATTAAATCAATAAAAAAAATCCATTTACCCAGCTTATCTTGTGCTGGTTTTACATTTTTTTTATGATGAAAAACATTTAAGTTAAAGAATACATATAACCTGCGTGACATCCAACAAACATTCAAGTTTATGTGATATGTAAAATATACAAAGCAATCATGACCATTTATTTAAATGTTAGTTCAGAAACATTAGCCAGAAGTTAAAGTTTTTCTCTTTAACCAGCTAGTTTCTTAACTTAGCAATGTGGGGAGATAAAAGAAAAGTGACATTACCATGTGACATTGAAGAAACTACTGAGTGTACACACTATCCTCACACAAACATAAAAAATTAAATAAGATGACTTTAGTCAATTAAAGTGGTTAAACTTCTGCATGCAAATGTATTGCCATGTAGAGTCAAATAAAGGAAGAAGCATAGTATAATTCACAAAGAGTTTCAATTTAGGACCCAGCTGTTGTTAATCAAACACACCTTGTTTCCTTTCTTTTTTAACGGGGACAAGTTCTGACAGGATGTTTTTTCAGAGAACCTGTTCTGCAACACCAACAAGCCTAGCGCCCTCATAACTCCATGGCAACATGCATTCAGAGAATAAATGATCACCAAATGATAAGCTTGGGAAAAATACAGGCATGATATTTTAAGAAGCGCTTCAAGGCAGTATGCCTGTTGCGGAGCTCTCTCGAGCGTTTGGACAGTGGAGAAGAAAAAAGAAAAGGTTTTGGCTGCTCAGTAATCAACACACAATGAATTCAGTGCCTGCAGCCCATGAGTGAAGAAGCAGGACTGCCATTAGGGATAGAGAATCACTTTGGTATTAAATCAATTTGTCAGATGTGCTGCCCCTTAAGATGGGGGCTCAATTACATGAGTCTAGATGATAACTCATGGCAATTAAAGCCCATTCCTGCCCAGTTCAGGCTTCTACACATGCTCTCTAATTGGAATCTGTAACAGCAATCATGGGCCAGAATGAGGAGAATCATTAGATAGGGGGTCAGCAAGTGCCCCAAGGTTCTTCTCCATCAATCACCCTGATCACAGGCTAATTATACGATCACATACTCTTTATCATATCACATTCTTCACTACTCCAAAGACACAGCATCCCACATGTAAACTATGGGAAGCCCCCCCGCCAACACAGTGTTGCTTAATTCTAAAGGAGAGGGAACAACCCACACAGTTGCAGTCAGTAATATCAGAGTTGCTGTATGGCCTAACCAGTCTGACAAGTAGGAAACACTGCAGTGAGGTGTGGTAAAAATAAAACTGGACTGGCGTGTTGTGAGTTTCTGAGAGATTTCAACATCCTTATATAGGTTTCTCATACTGTGACATGCCAATACTTAAGCTTCGTGTTTTTCTTTAAAGTAAACTCAATTATTTTCCCCTGTCTGTCCTCATTACCAGATGATTTAACTACTTTATTATGCATGTTTCTTATTGTACCAATTTTCTTTCTCTTTTGCTCTTTATTTTGAGCATTTAGCTTAACATAAGTCTTTTTTGTGTATTTACTGCTCACAATATCACTTTTATTCTTACAGTTTGATGCAACATGTTTGTTCAAAGGTACTCTCTAAATAAGTTGACACTGACAAAATATGAAAAACAAGTAAACTCCTGATTTCATTTAGGTGTGACATGTCTGAGTGTATTCCATATGTGCCATTTGAAACACTTCGTCAGGCCTCGTTAAAAGGGTCATGCTTTTAAAACTTTGTTCTGTAACCCAGCTATTACTGCAAATGAAATCTCTCGATCCTCCTCAGAACCAAACTTTTAAGTTAGCTTCATAACCCCCACCTTGCCGATCACACAGCTTGTCAATGTCTCAATAATGTGTCATGTGCTCTTGAGTATTAATTACAGCTTGACAATGATGTCTCATTCTGTTCACAAGTTGATTTAATGTCTGTTGAAGCATGGAGCACTCTTCTTGAAGGGCGGCCCTCAGGTCATTGAGGTTCTGGGGTACAGAGTTACAAGCCTGAACTGTTGGACATATGCATTCAAAAATGTAGACAAGGTCACATTAAGGTTACCTATAAAGGTAATAGTGCATTTTAGGTTCATTCTTACATATTTCACCCGAAAGCCAGATATCCCTTTTTATGAGTGTTGTATGTATTCTGCCACATTTATACTAATAGCACTTAATAAAATCCTGCACATACAACTGCCTTAATTATTGCACAGAGTCCATATGTGTGTAATTTAAAAATAATAATAATAATAATAATAATAATAATAAAACAACTGTTCTGCAATGGTCTCAGAGGTTTGTTAGAGAATATTGGTAAATAAATAGCATCCCGTGGACCAAGTATCACAACAGACTGGGCAGGTAGGATCCACAGGTGAAAGCATCTGCTGACAAGATTACTTTCAGTCCATCACAAAGCGTCAAGAAAAAAAGAAGTTTGAAGTTTGTCAGAAACCATGTAGGACACAGCAAACACGCTGAGTAAGGTACTCTAGCCAGATGTGAACAAAACTAAACGTGTTGGGCTCTATGCAAAACGCTGTGTAGAAGAAAACTTCACTGAGCACTGAACATCACCCCAACAAAACCATCCCCAAGGTAACACATAATGGTGGCATCACCATCTTGTGGGGATGTTTCAACAGGGACAGGAAAGCTGATCAGAGTTTAAAGTAAGATGGATGGAGGTAAATGTTCAAGGCTTTGGAAGGCTTGAGACTGGGTTTGAAAGAAGCAGCTAGAAAAACAATGGGAGGGTTTAGATCCATGCATATTTGTGATTTGGGATGACTCACTCAAAATCCAGACCTAAATCCAAATGAGACTCTATGAAACAACTTAAAAACTGATATTTACACTATGTCTCAATCAAATCTGCTCGAGCTTGAGCTATTTTGCACAGAATAGGAAAAAATCTCAAATTTTCAATCTCATTGTTTGAATACCCATATCTTCATTATTTAACAATAATATTGCAAATTTATGGGTTTGCAATATTCTGCAACTATTCTATTCTATTTTGAACTACATATTTTAGCAGTTTATATAGAAAAATCAAAGCAGTTTTCATTCTTTTGTCTTTTCAACTCAAAAAAAGGAAGTTCAAAGAATTTATTTTAGCTCTTATTTCAAAGGAAAAGTATCATGTGCCAAGTTAGTGATGTTAAAATTCAATAACTATTCTTATAAGTCTAAGAGATGTCAAGAGTGCAATAATTAGTTGAGAAGGAAAATATGTATGCATTATTTAATGGTCAGTTAGGGCATGACCCAGGTAGTAGTGAGGACAAAGCAGCAAGGAAGAAGTTCACTGCTTAAATGGAGGACAAAACATTTGATGAAGTCAAAGGAGACTTGTCACAGCAATCAGATGATTACGCCATTAACCACTGACAGGGAAAAAGAGCAATACTGAAAGATAAATTACAAGAAATCTCTTCCTGATTTTTTTTTTTAAAGCATTACTATTATTTTGACAGGCCACAGTCTTTTTTTCTACTGGTATCTGTTAGTATCAAACTTCTATCTCAACCATAATGTGGTGCTAATGCACCAAGTTACGGGCACACTGGCACCATGCTTTTTAGTGTAGGTTTTTCACAGGTTAGCAACGTTTTTACTATGTGGAAAAATATGTGTATGCATGGCACTGCAACAAAAGTGTTGCACCTGTGACCCAAACTATGAGTAAAGCTGATGGCTTGCACAATTTTCTTATTGATTCAACTAATAATTACAGGGGTCGGACAATGAAACTGAAACACCTGTCATTTTAGTGTGGGAGGTTTCATGGCTAAATTGGACCAGCCTGGTAGCCAGTCTTCATTGATTGCACATTGTACCAGTAAGAGCAAAGTATGAAGGTTCAATTAGCAGGGTAAGAGCACAGTTTTGCTCAAAATATTGAAACGCACACAACATTATTGGTGACCTACCAGAGTTCAAAAGAGGACAAATTGTTGGTGCCTTGTCTTGCTGGCGCATCTGTGACAAAGACAGCAAGTCTTTGTGATGTATCAAGAGCCACGGTATCCAGGGTAATGTCAGCATACCACCAAGGACGAACCACATCCAACAGGATTAAGTGTGGACGCAAGAGGAAGATGTCTGAAAGGGATGTTCAGGTTTTTTGGATTCTATTCAAAAAACATAAAACCACGGCTGCCCAAATCACGGCCAAATTAAATGTGCACCTCAACTCTCCTGTTTCCACCAGAACTGTCCGTCAGGAGCTCCACAGGGTCAATATACACGGCCGGGCAGCTATAGCCAAACCTTTGGTCACTCATGCCAATGCCAAACGTCGGTTTCAATGGTGCAAGGAGCGCAATTCTTGGGCTGTGGACAATGTGAAACAGGTATTGTTCTCTGATGAGTCCACCTTTACTGTTTTCCCCACATCCGAGAGAGTTACGGTGTGGAGAAGCCCCAAAGAAGTGTACCACCCAGACTGTTGCATGCCCAGAGTGAAGCATGGGGGTGGATCAGTGATGGTTTGGGGTGCCATATCATGGCATTCCCTTGGCCCAATACTTGTGCTAGATGGACTAGATGCCAAGGACTACCGAACCATTCTTGAGGACCATGTGCATCCAATGGTTCAAACATTGTATCCCGAAGGCGGTGCCGTGTATCAGGATGACAATGCACCAATACACACAGCAAGACTGGTGAAAGATTGGTTTGATGAACATGAAAGTGAAGTTGAACATCTCCCATGGCCTGCACAGTCACCAGATCTAAATATTATTGAGCCACTTTGGGGTGTTTTGGAGGAGCGCGTCAGGAAACGTTTTCCTCCACCAGTATCACGTAGAGACCTGGCCACTAACCTGCAAGAAGAATGGCTTAAAATTGTATATGTCATTCCCAAGACTAATTGACACTGTATTGGCCGCAAAAGGAGGCCCTACACCATACTAATAAATTATTGTGGTCTAAAACCAGGTGTTTCAGTTTAATTGTCCAACCCCTGTAGTTGGTGGCATTCAAAGACCATTGCAAGGTCATTCTCAGATGGTCAGCTTATCTTAAAACATGAAAAACGGTAATGTGCAACATTCTGACCCAACAGAAAATGTAATTTCTCACATTCGATCCCAATACACAAGCACTATTCAGAAGTGGAGGACAACAAAAGCAAAATGCATACTTGAACAGCATAACTGGACTTGATATTCCACAAAATCCCTTCATTTACTCACATATCAAATTTTTTGAATGTGCCAGAATTGATGGCAAGGTAGAAAACAGTGTGTGAGCAGTCTAAAGGTTAGTCACGTGACAGCGTTTCTGAAAACCTCAAGAAAAGGCATAGGAAAGAATGGAGGAGCCTATATGCTTTTACGTAAGACTAAATTTATACCTGATTTTCTTTTTCTCTGCACCTGCTTGTTGTTCGTTATGTCACCTCTATGCTCCCACAAATGTTACAAAACATGTTCTTAGCAGGATTGCGCAATATCCTGAAACTATACTGCTTTTGCAATATTAATGTGGACTGTTTGAAATGTTGGCTATTATGCACCAACAGTCATGACACGCTGCTAATAATATGATCAGGTTATTGCAAGGCATCTCATCGCCAAAGACTTGAACACATAAAAGTGGCCAAGGGTTATAGAGTGTTTGAAGCATCATAATGATAACAAAAAAATGACAAAAAGTGAAGACAATGTAAATAACATAACTGCTGCAACCAAAATTGTCATTGCAATATTCAACAATATTACAATTCCAGTGCATAACAGAGTGTTTAGGACTGATTGGTCTGAAAGTCCATAAAGAATGTATTTTTTGAACCTTCCTAAATAGAAAAATCTCCTAATCCGTTTTACACCAAGCCACACTACTTCAGTTGTTTTTGCTGCACGTCACAGGTGATTCACAGTGATTTCTGTGAACTGAAGCCTTCAATTACACAACAGATATGCTCTGATCTCCAAATTCCACTAACCTGCTTTAGGTTCGTGGTATTATACATAATGACTCAGTTTTGTTTTTACCCCATTAACTAAAACAAAAAACAAAGAGCACTACTAATCTGATCTATAATGCAGTATTTTAGTTAGGCAGGTTATAACCAGTTTCAGAGCAGTAATGCTCCCACTGTTTTTTTGTTTCTTTTCAATCTCCCATTTTATTTGGGTGTGAACAGCATGTAAGCAAGAAAGCCTTCCAATATGCTACACCTCTATTGCTCAGGGTTAAGGTCAGCCCGGTACTTTGTAAAGCTGTGATGGGTAGGAAAGCAAAAACCCATGGGTTATTGTAGCTGTTTTTAACATAGCTACAAACTATGTTGCTCAATCAATTTTTCTTCACAACCAAGTCTTTCACCATACTTGATGCTGATAAGTTTTTAAATTCTGATTTAACACAACTGTTGCTGAAGCCACATAAGGATTCAGACATACTTTGAATGTACTGTTGTTAAACACCATCTACTGAAAACATCAGAGGTGAAGGCATTCTTCTAACGTATATTGAATGATATAGGGAAGCCAGTTGGAGCAATTTAGCCCTAAGTGTTGTAGGCTTCAGTTCTCATAAAGTACACACAGTCATTTAAAAATTAGGACTTTTTTTAAAGCCTGTGTGTTTTGTAACCTACAGGGGTTGGACAATGAAACTGAAACACCTGGTTTTAGACCACAATCATTTATTAATATGGTGTAGGGCCTCCTTTTGCGGCCAATACAGCGTCAATTCGTCTTTGGAATGACATATACAAGTCCTGCACAGTGGTCAGAGGGATTTTAAGCTATTCTTCTTGCAGGATAGTGTCCAGGTCACTACGTGATACTGGTGGAGGAAAACGTTTCCTGACGCGCTCCTCCAAAACACCCCAAAGTGGCTCAATACTATTTATATCTGGTGACTGTACAGGCCATGGGAGATGTTCTACTTCACTTTCATGTTCATCAAACCAATCTTTCACCAGTCTTGCTGTGTGTATTGGTGCATTGTTATCCTGATACACGGCACCGCCTTCAGGATACAATGTTTGAACCATTGGATGCACATGGTCCTCACGAATGGTTCGGTAGTCCTTGGCAGTGACGGCCCATCTAGCACAAGTATTGGGCCAAGGGAATGCCATGATATGGCAGCCCAAACCATCATTGATCCACCCCCATGCTTCACTCTGGGCATGCAACAGTCTGGGTAGTACGCTTCTTTGGGACTTCTCCACACCGTAACTCTCCCGGATGTGGGGAAAACAGTAAAGGTGGACTCATCAGAGAACAATTCATGTTTCACATTGTCCACAGCCCAAGATTTGCGCTCCTTGCACCATTGAAACCGACGTTTGGCATTGGCATGAGTGACCAAAGGTTTGGCTATAGCAGCCCGGCCGTGTATATTGACCCTGTGGAGCTCCCGACGGACAGTTCTGGTGGAAACAGGAGAGTTGAGGTGTACATTTAATTCTGTCATGATTTGGGCAGCCATGGTTTTATGTTTTTTGGATACAATCCGGGTTAGCACCCGAACATCCCTTTCAGACAGCTTCCTCTTGCGTCCACAGTTAATCCTGTTGGATGTGGTTCGTCCTTCTTGGTGGTATGCTGACATTACCCTGGATACTGTGGCTCTTGATACATCACAAAGACTTGCTGTCTTTGTCACAGATGCAAGACGTGCACCAACAATTTGTCCTCTTTTGATCTCTGGTATGTCACCCATAATGTTGTGTGCATTTCAATATTTTGAGCAAAACTGTGCTCTTACCCTGCTAATTGAACCTTCACACTCTGCTCTTACTGGTGCAATGTGCAATCAATGAAGACTGGCTACCAGGCTGGTCCAATTTAGCCTTGAAACCTCCCACTCTAAAATGACAGGTGTTTCAGTTTCATTGTCCAAACCTTGTATTTGAACATTGATATTGATAATGAATAGAGATTTTAGCAATACTGAGATATTTAGCAAAATTTTAAAAAATTACTTTTTTCTTTCTTTATGTAAATTTTCTGTAAATTTAATAAAAACAAATGCAGGTTCTGGTGAGACAACATCGGGCACACCACTATATTTAATGCCATTAAAATGGCTGATGTTACACAAATACATTTTACAGCAGGAGCAGAGCATGAAAACATCATTACTCAGGATTTTGAAAGAGGTTAACACTGTTTAAACCTCAGAGATTCAGTTTATTGTGCTCCTGACTGTTTTAGGGAGGGTGAACACCATGTTGAGATCCAAAGACCACTCTGTAAAAATCTTCTTTCTAAAGGGCTCAGAGTATGAGTCTGGTTATAGGCTGGAATTCAAATTTTTGCTGATATATGCCCTTTGGTTAATAAGCAAAACAAATTCAACTTTTTGTGCTTACATGTAATTAAATTACTTTTTTTCCCAGACATAACGGAGTAGAACATTTTGAAACAACTGATAATTTAATAGGTGTTCTTATTTTCTCAATGACTGCAATGTAATGGCTAAGATATGTCACTCTAGTAACATATTCACTTCACCATTTGTAGTCAGCAAGTCAACAGAAAGAGGACAGTCTTGCCTAAATAATTGTCTACTGACTATCCACATGAAAAAGGCGACCGGTCACACTACATTAATCACAGCATTCGCAGTGTTGAAAACCCACCTCATTGTATCTGACAAATCAAATATTAACACTGAGTAAAAATAACAGTTTCATGATATTTGCACAGATATTTAAAACAAAAATTGAATAATATGTTCCAAATAATTTTATTTAAAACAGAAAATCAACATGTATTGATACTCCTGCTAAGATAAAATATTCATTATTTGTTATGATAATGTTTTCTAAAGCATTTACTTATTGTTTTGATTTGGATTGACTGAAAACTAAAATAAGAGAATGAACACCTGCTACATTTTGTAGCATTTTTTAAATGATTGTTATGCTGAAATCTTTACCTTTTCCTGTTTCATAGAGAGTAATACTGGCAGTATAAAAGCTAATATTAGCTGTTTAATAAACTCATATTAGGAAGTTAGTGCAGGCATCTGTTCCGATTGAGCCTACAGACCGCTGCATAGCAAATGTGCTCCTTGTAGCTTACCAACTGTAAACTGCATTATCTTCTTAATAAGAGTGAAGGGTGGTGCTTCTTAGTTTGTCATCTCCCACAAAGCCAAATATGTCTTGTAAGCAGGAGATTGTGTACCAGCCTTATTTTCAGAAGCTGACAGACGCTTTGTAGCAATTAACCCCACCCCAACTGGTGGGGGACTGGCTTAGTGCTACGTTTCTGCTCCTTTTAGCTGGAAAACCCTTGTGTCATTTTTGCTGGTATCTCCAATAATTATCTTTAAACTGTGAGAAGAATATAACGGTAAGTTTTAGCACTTTTGAAACCATAAAATTTTAAACCTCCGTTTACCTTGATTCGTGCCTAGTATGAATCTTTTGATGCATGTTGGTTTTGTTTAGTAACTGCTTTAGGTATTTTGTTCGACTTTGTCAGAATATCCCCAGTTTTCTCTGGGTACATATAGTAAAAACCCTATCTCTTCCCCACCCGTTGCTGCTGGTCAGCTAATATAGAGCGCTATACTTGTGTTAAACTCCAAACAGCAGATAACAAAAAATTAAATATTCTGTGCAGAAAGCATAAAAATACTCCCAAATTAAGCAGGTGTTTATTATTTTTGCTATGGTCAGAATCAACACAATAGATAAATCTCACAAATACCCTAATAACAGGAATACTTTATTTTCTATTTTAAATAAAATCAATTTGATCATGTTGTTTAAATACCATAAAACCATAATATGTTCACTGAATGTTATGATACTGTGATCATCTCATACTGGCCCTTGCACAAACAATGCTAAATAGGTCACAATTGTTTGGTTTATCAGAAATGGAGTCATTTCGAGAAAAGCTAATTTAACACTTCATCAAATTTCCATGACCAAATTTGCCTCATCTGGAGCCAGAGAGTCCAGACAGAATGTCCTATGCAGAGGACACTCTGCTTATAAGAAGAATCTGTATGTGTGTTGCATTTACTGACATCAACACAATGTATAAGGCTATGTTCACACTGCAGGTCTTGATGCTCAATTTACATTTTTTGCTGAAATCTTTCAAACTACTAATTAAATGTAACCGCCGTCAGACTTCCGTCTGCGCAGTTCACAACCCCAAAGCTACCCACATGTGAAGGAGGAGAATGTAAACATCACACAGCAGCGCACTGTTTATGGAAGTAATAATGGAATTATCAACTTTTTTGAGTAATGCAAACTGACAATATTATGACCACATCATAAGACAAAGAAAGGTAAGAAAAAAGACAGCATGACTATTTAACAATGGCCTTTTGTGGAGCAGTGACTGCTATTTCTGTAAAGAAGTCTGTATGGATGCATGGTTGGATCCAGGACAATGAAGTAAAAGTCGGATGAAATGCGACATGAAAACTAATGTGTTTTGAAAACTAATGGATACAAATCTGATTTAGTACCGCATATGAAGAGGGCACAATTCTGATATTTTTAGAGTTGAAAAGATCGGGATTGGGTCGTTGTGACTGCTATGAAAAAGTTGGATATGGGCCGCATTTGCCTGCAGTGTGAACGTAGCCCAAGTTATAGCCATTACATTGCAACTTTCTTTTTTTTTAATACACTGAATGAAGAACCATTGATTTTCCAACATCTTTTCATCATTACAATAAATTAATCTGCAGTCCTTTGGTTGTGATGCATATTTGTTAATTCTTTGTTTATGTTGGATCAGAGCTAACAATACTTATTTTGAGAGGTTATAGTTAAAATCTTATAAACATAATATACAATAGCTATTTTTTCTTTTCTTTGTGCCATTTTAAGGGAAACAGAGTTAACCTTGCTTGGATCCCATTGCTGTTTAATCATTCTCCCAGCTGAAACTGTGCATGGATCAGTCGGCTAAATGTTGTCACGTTCTTTTACAGAGCACTTACCGAAAGCTTTGTGAATTCTAAACCTTTGAACAAGAACTTCAACCTCTGGACGTTACATTTTTTCCACCCCTGCTTACACCTTCTGTTATTCAAGAGTTTCTAACAAGACTAAATCACAAGGATGTATGCATCTCCCCGAATAGACTGACCTGTAGGTTAGGCAAAAGGTGTTTTTGACAGAATTCATAAGTTACTGGACAACAGCAATGCCTGCTTAATTTCTCAACCATACAAAGCCTTTATACTAAAGACATTAATATACCTTTGTAATCCCCTGTAGCTATGCTACTAATGCCATTTCATACCAATGTGTGGAAGAACAATAAAAACATGACACTGCTGTGAAGCGTGAACAGGGCTCACAGAGTTTATTAGAAGCACGTTAGGACTTTTAGGAAAGAGTTTGAATTTAACCTTGTCTGTACACGCTCCACAGAGACCCAGGTTAAGGAAACATACATATTTCTATGTACTGAAACAAACTTTCAGTTAAAAGGAAATACTGGCTTTCATGTTTCATGTAATTGCTTTTAACAAAATCAGTAATGGAACAATGTAAAACAAAAAATATAGATTTTTTTTAATTATGCACTACTTTCTTAAGTTAATCAGTGTTTCCAGGAATCTCTAATTAAATCTTCTTTATTTCTGTTTCCATGGATTATAAATATATGTCACAAACGTTCATTTATTTTAGCCACTAGCTGCCAGACTGGATAAGGACCCATATTTATCTAGCAACAAGACAGTAAGGAAGATAAAAGATCAGTCAGAGTTGGTCAACTGCAGCAAAGAGTTGCATCTTGGGGTCACCAAGTCTCCATAACATTAGATGCTATATAAATGCCAGTTAGTTGCTTGGGAGTGATGTCAGGAAAAATACTTTTTTTTTTCCTAAAATCAGAAAGGTAAGTATGTTGAGTTTACGTTCTCTACTGGAACTTCAACTAGAACTGTGTGCTTTTGTCAGCTCGGACTGAGCTTTTTTCCAACAAACTTTCTACATGAGTTTGCAATGAAAAAGTATAAATGCGTGGAAAAGCAGCTCATGCTCACTATTAAGTATGGTGAAAAATCTGTGAAGCTGTAGACCTGATTCTCTACCAAAGGGGCTAAGAACATGGAAGCGTGAAGTCTTTGAAATATCAGATTGTAGATAAAAATCTGGTGGACTCCAAAAGTAAACTAAAGACGTGTCATCACTGGCTCTTTCAAATAGATACTGATTCAAAATCTACAAAGAAATGCTTCACCAGATACAAGATCAACTGTTGATGAGGTGACAATAAGGGCTGCAACTAACAATTATTTGTCAGTCTATTCATCTGTTGACATTTGGAAATCAAGGTCCCGGAGTCTGGAGGAAGAGGACAGAGGCACAGAATCCATGTTTCTTAAAGTCCAGTGTGTTTCCACAGTCAGTGATGCTTTGGGGTGCCATGTCATCTGCTGGTGTTGGTCCACTGGGATTTTCTGAAGTTTACCATCAATGCAGCCATCTACCAGGAAATTCTAGACCACTTCATGCTTCCCTCTGCTGACAAGCTTTATGAAGATGCAGATTTCCTTTTCCAGCAGGACTTGACACCTGCCCACACTGGCAACGGTACCAAAAGCTGGTTCATTGACCATGGTGTTAGTGTTCTTGATTGGCCAGCAAACTCCCCTGACCTGAACCCCATAGAATATCTATGGGCTGTTGTAAAGAGGAAGATGAGAGACACCAGACCCAACAAGGCAGATGAAGGCAGCTCTCAAAGCATCTAGGTTTCCATTACACCTACACAGAACCACAGGCTGATCGCCTCTATGCCACGGTGCACTGATGCAGTAATTCATGCAAGAAGAGACCAAACCAAGTACTGGGGGCATAGAAATGGGCATACTTTTCAGAAGCCTGACATTTGTGCTTAAAACGTCCGTTTTGATCGGTCTAACGTGATATTCAAATTTTTGTCACTGATTTTTTTCATTTTGCTTTACCTCTAAGCCATGATCATTAAAATTACAAGGAATAAAAAGTTTAAATATTTGACTATATGCTGAATGAATCTGTATAAAACAAGAGGTTCACCTTCTAAAATGACTGCCATAAAATATTGCATTTTACGCAATATGTCATTTTTTTAGACGTACATGTATAGCAACAGAAATCGTTCCACTAACCTATGACCACGCTTTTTGAGAACTGAAAATTGCAGCAACCAAACATAACACAGAAACCATAGAATGTATTGAAAACAGGAAGCGAAGCCAGGGCCTGCTGCTACTAAAAGTAGGAAATATGGTGAAAAGGAACATGTTTCTGGACCATAAACAGCATTTTCATCATCTGTATTAAAAAAAAATCTAAACACCAGCCGGAATCCTTGTGTATGAACACAGCAAATGTCTTTAGAGAGAAGAAACAAGTGTCTAACAATAAATTTCAACCTTCAAACATTTTTGTCAAAAATAGGGGGAAAGGATCCCATCTATGCATGCAGGAATATGTGAGGTCGCCGGAAGCACGCCAATAGTGACAACCCACAGTTTCTCCGTGGGGAATAAACTGCTGGAAGGAAAAACTGTCAGACTTGTTTTCTCTAAAAACTGAGTCTGAACAGGAAGAGACCCAGAGCAAACTTTGTTACTGTACCAAAACTCTGCGTGTGGAACAATCCTCTAGTAATGGTGACAACCACGACACGAATTCAAGAAATAATAACTCACGTCAGGTGCGGCAAACTTACTTGGTATCTAGCAGAACTCATCTCCAAAGACAGGACCCCACTGGCATCCAACGAGAAAACAGCCTTGTTCTTCTTTATCTCTCCCCCAACAATGCAGTCAAATCAAATCTAAATCAATATTAGTAGTTTTGGAGAGGTTCATCAAAATCTCTTCCTCTCTATAGGAGCGGAGTGGCCGAAACCTGCTTACACACCTTGGACATAAGCCCCTCCCACAATACCTGCCGGTCCAGCCAACGTCACATGAATTCCGCCCCGTCTACTTCTTCCAAGCCTTTGCTGATCCTCTAGGAGTAAATGCAATGTTTTGAGAAGACAGTCAATTGAGTTCATTTCAATAAAGTCAGACTCAAACTCATATCGAATTATAAACAATAATGTATTTCAATACAATTGTAATATAATACAGTTAGATTCAGAAACCTAGGGCTGCATGGTGGCCCAGTAAGTAGCACTGTTGCCTTGCAGCAAGAAGGTCCTGGGTTTGATTCCCAACGGGGGGGGGGGGAGTTTGCATGTTCTCCCCGTGCATGTGTGGGTTCTCACTGGGTACTCTGGCTTCCTCCCACAGTCCAAAGACATGCCTGTTAGGTTAATTGGTCACTCTAAATTGCCCTTAGGTGTATGAATGAATGTGTGCGTGGTTGTGTGTTGCCCTGTGATGGACTGGTGACCTGTCCAGGGTGAACCCTGCCTCATAGACTGCTGGAGATAGGCACCAGCTCCCCTTCAACCCACTATGGAATAAGCGGTAGAAAATGACTGACTGAGATTCAGAAACCCATAAGATGCTAACTGGTAAAAATGGTTGTAAGAGGTAACCAGCAGATGGTGTTCAATGTTCACTTTAATGGATTCCTTCATCCAATTTACCAGGAAGAAACTTTCAGTGTAATCAGGTTCAGCAGCAACCATCTGCCTCGACAGAACAGGAAAGATACACAGATAAACTCAGAAGCACTGAGCAAGGCATACTTTCTAATGGAAGACAAACATAACACAAAGTCAATGACTGTAAATAATGCATAAGTGCAAAGTAAAGTAGTAGTAGTAGTCTTTCAAGCAGACAGAGTGTCAGAAAATGCGAGCTGGTTCTTTAAGAAGGAAGCTCGATAATAGACAATTTCACTTCTAAACACTCAAAACAGAGCTTGGCTTTTAGAGCTTTAAATGTAGGAAGAATAATTCAAAATTCTATCACACATTTAACAAGATGCCAATATAGAGAAGCTCTCTCTGTTCAGGCGAAGCTTCTTAACAGAATTTGTTATCCATCCTGATAATAAACAGTTACAATATTTCAGCCTAGAAGTAACAAATGCATCAACTAGTTTTTCTACATGGCTGTGAGCTGTTTTCTTCCACAACTCTCAAACTTTTATTTAAAGACTCATCAGCCAAACTCAGTATTAGCATGTGGCCTTGTTTTCCCTCCCATCAACTAGTTCTGAGACATTTCTTGTCCTTTGGGGTCCACTGTCTATTTGTATTAAGAATAGTAGCTTTCTGTGGCTCAGTTAACAAGGTCTGGTGTATTGATCTAGTGAAGGCTTGTCATTTTTCTTCTGACTGATGACACAACTACTCCCTATTGTGTTCATGTGCAGGCCACTGAAAAAAAATCAGTCTATTATTAGGTCAAAGTAGGAAAAGCCATTTTTGTATAAAATCATAATGCTGCCTCTGATACCCTCTCTCAGCTATAATGTCATGTCTGTTATTATTTTACGGATGTAGCTGGAAAGCTGAGGGTTATTCTTAATGCAGGTAAACAATGACTCCGGGTTATTAAAATAAATAGAGCAAATCCTCCTGGACATTATCTGAAAGTTGTTTGTTTAAACTGAAAGGAAACGTTTTGTGTAAAGCAGTGAAAGATGGGTAAGGTAGATTAGTCTTATGGCTGATCTGAAAGCAGAAAATATTCTGAAAGACTTTTTTTTTTACCAATGACTATTTGTTGTTAAACATTTCTGAGATCTTCTGTGAATTACTTTTGTGCATTATATGCATAAATGTAATTTGAGATGTTGTTTTCTTGAACTTAAACCCACATTTGTATTTGCATTAGATTCGTGCATTCCTCCTTTGTTCAAATGTTACAAAAGCTAAATCTTTTCCTTGTGTTCTTTTTGGTGCAATTTTATGTTCAAACTGTTTATTTGTACAGCACCATTCATTCGCAGTAATTTTATGTGCTTCTCAGAAAGGACTCAGAAACAGGGACACATGAAAGCATTACAACATGTGACTTAATCAAATGAAAGAAAGAAATGTTAAAATTATATTATTTGAGCAATTAAAATAAACATGATAGATATTATAATGCAGTCTGTGTAAGCTGCATACAACCAATATTTTTAGTCCTGATTTAACGAAGCCAGCAGTTTCTGCTGATCTCAGGTTTTCAGGCAGTTTGTTTCAGGGTTGTGGAGCATATAAAATAAACGCTGCCTCCTATTGGCTAGTTCTCATGGTAATCAGTAACTCTGGAGTGTATTTAGGCCCAAGGTCCTATTCAGTGCTTTATAAACCCTCAACAACATTTTAAATTCAATGGTTTTACAGAGAGCCAGTGCAGTGATATAAGGGCCAGGGTATTGTGATCCATTATCCTGGTGTTGGTAAGGACTGCACTATTTTGGTTGAGCTGCAACTGCCTGTGTTTCTACAGAGACCACCTGTTTTGAGAAGAAACCCTTATTTTTGCTATGTTTTTAAGGTGGTAGTAAGATATGTTCCCCTACCAGTGGACTGTGGTCAAGGGGTAACACAGAAATATAAGGCTGTATGTCATCAGCATTGATTCTGTAGGTGATGTTGTGGTTCTCCATATTCTGAACATATACAGTCATATTTAGTATAGTGGGATATGGAGTGGTTGAAAAACCTGACAGCAAGAAGAGATTTAGCTTTTAAAAAAAGGTGTAAATATTTTGACTTTTCAATTATCTTTGCCAAAAATGTATGATGTATTTCTGAGACATCCAGGTTAGGCTTCTTTATAACATGTTCTGTCACTGCATTTTTAAGGGATGGGGAAAATGACCAAAGTGAAGAAAATATTTAATATCTGCAACATTTCAGCCAGTTAAGGACTTTCTTAGAAAAACCAATGGGCACCATATGATGTTAACTTAGAGATACAAAGGCCAGTGGATTAAAAACAAAAGGATTAATGGATGGATGGAAGACCAATGATAGATAGATAGATAGATAGATAGATAGATAGATAGATAGATAGATAGATAGATAGATAGATAGATAGATAGATAGATAGATAGATAGATAGATAGATAGATAGATAGATAGATAGATAGATAGATAGATAGATAGATAGATAGATAGATAGATAGATAGATAGATAGATAGATAGATAGATAGATAGATAGATAGATAGATAGATAGATAGATAGATAGATAGATAGATAGATAGATAGATAGATAGATAGATAGATAGATAGATTGATAGATAGATAGATAGATAGATAGATAGATAGATAGATAGATAGATAGATAGATAGATAGATAGATAGATAGATAGATAGATAGATAGATAGATAGATAGATAGATAGATAGATAGATAGATAGATAGATAGATAGATAGATAGATAGATAGATAGATAGATAGATAGATAGATAGATAGAAAATATGAATGAATAAACAATCCAAAACGTCTTAACAAGCATTAAACATAACCGTTGGTTTTTATTTCTTTTTTACATGTGCATCCTGCAGCCACATCCACCAGATGTCGCTGTTCACAAAGCCATAGAGCGGTTGCCCAGAGCAAAGTCTCCGACAAACACCCGCAGAAATAGGGCTTGGTTCTGCCAGTCTTCATCCCCATAACAGCTTAGGCTGCCATTGGAGAGCCCGCTGGCGAGAGCGAGAAGGAGGAGGAGGACGCAGGAGATAACGCAGTCAATCCGCTGACGAACGAGCACAGTGCCCGCCGCCTCGGCCGATGTAACCACACAGCTTATGCTGGAGACAGAAATTAGACGTTAGAAACTTCGTTATTTAACTAAAAAAAAGCCACACAGGAAGGCGAGAAAAAAAATGGGCCATACCATAATCCCCGTCCTGGTGGCTGTATTGTCCTATTGCGTTTTGGAAAACGTCGAGGTAAGAGCGACCCAGTCTTGGTGAATTATAACAGCGCACTGCGGTTATGTCTGTTACTGTCACTGAATGACAATGTGAGATTTGTCTTACTGTTTTTTTAAGTGTTTTATCCACGCATGCAACTGTTAACTCTTCCATAATTGCTGATACTCATCTGGTTTTACTCATCTGGCGATAGGAAATAAACTAAAATGTTTGATATGGAAATCCTGGTGTGTGACATAAATGCTGATCTCACTGTCAGTCCATAAGGATGGAATTTACTGTACATTTTGGCTCGCTGCGTCATGTCTGGGCCTGCATTTGACATCAGAGGCCTTTCTTTTAGTTTTACTCCGTTATGAGATGGAGATCAAACCCAATTATTATTACATCCCATCTGACCACGTCAGCGGAAGAAATCAGCTTTCACGCGTCCTTCATGGGAGTCTAGCAGCTTTTTCCACATGATGGAGTCATGCATATTCAGTTGGTCTTATGGAAAGAAGGATGAATCTTGTAGCAATTGTGGATGTAAACCACAGAGCTGTATCACTGTATACCACTTGGGCGTGATGCAGGGATGCAAATGTGAGCTATAGTTTAATCTGTCTGTGTCATTAGGTGGAGGGGAGAGGATGAAATTTGCAGATCATTGAGCCACCAGCTGCTCCCAAGTCCCCTCTTTCCCATGGGTATTAAAAGCAGACTCACAGTTTAATGAACTTTACCTTTTTTTTCTCAACTCTCATCTTGTCTGAGGTTGCAGCACTCATTTACAAGTACATCTCTGTAAATTAAAATGTAATCGAAAGGTGTATTTATCTCAGAAATTCAACTGAAATGTGAAACTCTTTTATGATTTATTTATTACAGTGATACACATCAAGCATTTATCTCTGTTAAATAGAATGAATATGGCTTACAGCTAATAAAAACCCCATATTCAGTTTTTCATGAAATTAGAACATTAAATAAGACCAATTAAAACTTAGTTGTTTATTGTTAGTATAGAAAATGTCAATGCAAACATGGCAAAGACTGCTGACCTGGCTGTGGTCTGGCAGACAGTCATTGAATCCCTCCAGCTTGAATCACAAAGTGTTATAGCTAAAAAATCTGGTTGTTCAGAGTATGCCTCATCAAGCATATTAACGGAAAGTTTAGTAGAAAGAAACAATATGGTAGAAAAAAGTGTACAAGCGACAGATAACCTCAGCCTCAAGAGTATTGTACAGCTGGAATCGTGATTCAAGAGCCATCACACACAGATGTTTCTTGGACATTAAGCCACTCCTGAACCAGATACGTCATCTGGTCTAAAAAGAAAAAGGACACAGTTGCTCATTGAAAGAAAGTCCTCTTCATCCATTTTCTATATCTGCTTTTTCTTTTCAGTACCATAGGGGATCTCAGGCCTATCTCTAGTGAAAATGACCAAAAACAGCTAAAGCATGATGCTCAGCTCTCCTTAGCTTTTTTGTCCATGCCATCACGGATACACCTAAGGATAATTTATAATAAGCAGTTCAATTTACATGCCTGTGTTTGGGCTGTGGGAGGAAGCCAGAGCTCTTGAAAAGACCTTAGACATGTTGAACATGTCAACTCCATGCAGGAAGGGATTTGAACCCAAGATCGTCTTGCTGCAAAGTGACAGTGCTTACAATGGTGCTGCTGTGCACCACATGTTCTCTTTCCAGAGGAAAGATTAAGATGTTGGTTTAATTTTAAAGCAGGACTTGGCACCTACCCATGCTGCCAAAAGTACCAATACCTGCTTTCATAAACCTGTGGTATCACTGTGCTTTATTGATCAGCAAACTGGGTAGGGCTGTACAATACATCTCAAATTTATCATTATGGCAGTATTAGTACGTGCAATATTCACTGTTTGGAGTTCAATAATTGTTGGCTATAATATTCCAAGGTTTACCAACTGCACTTTACATGCTAAAGTAATGTTTGACCAGTTGGACAGAGTCTCACAGCATCAGATGCTCCCATCGGACACAAATGGCATAGCCTTAAATCCTAAAGGTCACAGAGGGAAGGAAGCACAGATGAGAAAGAGAGGAAAGAAGACTGATATTGTCATCGCAATATTTATCAATATGATCGCCATTTTATATGGTGCAGTCCTAAATCTGGCCTTCTCTAAGCTACGTTCACTTGATGCCGCAGTTCATAAAAGAAGACCTGACAATGTATTGACAGAATGTGCTGTACATTACATGGACATACAGTACTTTCCTTTAGGCTTATGTTTGTTTAATAAAAATCCATTTTGTAGCAATCTTTTTTTTTTGAACTACTAAAATAAATGAACAATTTATTCAACCATTAATTTTTATTTGTTGAGACGTACTTGTCAAGGATAAGAGGAGTGTTGGAATGCCAGTGTTAGTAAATGTGGAAGGCCAGTGTCGTGATCTCCCAGCTGGAGTAGCAGCTCAAGTCAAATTTGTCTCTTTCTAAAGCACCTGCTTGTGATTCCTGCAACCTCTGAGATCTTAAGTCGATTTGTGAGATGTTTATTTATTAGCCACCTTCTGCAGTGAGTCTCTAATAGTCATAAAGCCTCCTCCTTTCATTCTGGAAAAAAGAAAAAAAAATCAATTCTCTCTCTAAGAGTCTTAGTGGGATTACTGCTATGCTGAGGAATGGGCTTTAGCTTGGTACAAGGAGACCTGCCGGTGAAGGTTTACACTGAAGATTACACAGTGAGAGGGTTGGCTGGTTGGATTACACTGTGGTATTAGTCCAAATAAAACTGTCAGCTTCCTCTAATTTACTCAACATTAATTCAATGCATATAATCTCATTTTACACAATGAAAATACGAAGAGGGACACATTCGTTTGGATTTTCTTTTTGTAATATATATAAATGCACCAACGTGTTTGAATATCGCACAATCATTTTCTAACAGCATGCTTAAAAGCCTCGGATTTCCTGCATCGTCTTCTATTAAGTGGACAGATGCATATGTCACATACTATGTCGAAGCTTTCTTGCAGTCTCAGCTAAAACAGGAGGCTCAGCACTAACAGCATTTAGCTGATCGACACATAGAAGAGTTCTGCTCCTGACACATAAGGTCATGGATTCAACCTCCCTCATGGCTGCATGTGAACCCGTACTTTAGGAGCGGGCGGTCTTATCACTGAGCTAAAATAATTAAAACATTACTCAGAAATATCTCTCTCAAACAATCCCCATGGGGGATATTTTATTCTTCAAAAAGCGTACAGAATCATCTTCATCAAAAGACTGGTTTCAGTCTTTACAGGGTGGTTTTTATACAGATTCAAAGCATTGGTGTGTATTGTATTGCATCTTGACCAATTGACATCATCATACTCATTTACGTAAACCTTCTTGGCACCTTCAACATTGCTTTTCTCTACTTTTCCGGGAATACACTCCAGCCAGATATCTGGAAAACATCAAATTGGTGTACGAGACAGTTTATAATAACAATTTCATCAGTTATCTGGTTGCTGAATTCCAATGTCACAGTGACCTGGCTGCAGTCATAAGATTTCCTGGCTGAACTGCACTAACAAGCTCATTAGTCTTTCCTCTCACCAAGAACTTTTCCCCAATGTAATCTGTTATCAGAAGGCTTACAAAGAGTGAACAATTCTTCACAGAATTCATCTTATAATGGTAAAAACAATAATAACATTTTTCAATCTAATCAAACACAGTTTTATGCTTCCACATATCCCCCCTTTAATTAGGTTAGAGAGATCTTATATTCATATTGTAAATATCCTATGAGTATAAGTGATGTTTATGAGTGAATAAAAGGCAAAAAATGTGAACGATTATGAAAGGTAATGAAATTACTTTGTGTACAAAATTAATAAGCAACTCTAAATGATTGTTCTTGTTTAGGTCCGAAATTTCGGGTTCAACTAATCAATTAAGATCCTATTTAAAGTGCCTATGTGCGCACTATTTTAACTGTGTTAGACTATGATAAACTAAACCTATTCACTAATTAGACCAAATCCGACTACTCTGTAGCTCTTCCCAAAAGTTTCCTTCAGGAAAACATCTCATGAACTCACCCATGAAAACATCCATGTCAGTCAAATTCCCAAGCTGCGTATCGATGAAGGGGACCTTCAGGTCGGCTTAGGGCACACCAGTCGAAAAACCCACCGGTCCTAAAAGGTGGGGAAAAACGTCTGGAGGCCATAGAGAAATCTCATTCTCGGCCAATCTGAATGAGAGATCTCTGTTTTGAATCTAAAATGTGTCGTTACCACCTATTTAAAGGACCATTAATGCCAATCAGGTCCTGCTTTGTCATTCCTATTACCAAACCTTTGTAACGGAGAACATTGGTCATGTCAAACCTCTAACACTGAATATCACAACTTGCAAGTATAAATGGATTAACATGATTCAGAACATTCCTTCAGCAAATCTAACTACATAGAACATTGATATTATAACATAGGATGACATAGAATAACATGGCAACACATCCATTAAGTCCTTTGCTGCGTCCTCATGTGGACTCCGTGCTCCGAAAAATTCCACATCTCCTAGGTCAGTCTTTTGCAACTTTATTGTTCTGCCATCACATTAGTCCTGATTCAGGGTCCCCAAGCGCTGTCCATATGTCTCTGAGTCCACGCCCAACGTAAGAGTGGTCTCCGAACCACCAGAGTCGCTTTGGATGGCAGCTTCCCGATGTCTTCCTGGACATACAGAAAACAATGACCAGTATTTTGCCAAACCTTGTCCTTATAGTCCTTTTTCTCACATTAACATAATCTTCCACATATATCCCACACAATACTAATGACCCTTGTTAAAACAATTCTAACATGGTTACATAAGGTTAAAATGATTATCGTAGCTTCAGGGTGAACTCAGGCCAAAATAACAAACAAACAAGGCCTATTCTTCATGAATACACCTTACCTTACCAAAGGAACCTCAAAAAGAAATACAAAATGCTTACCTACCTAATACAACATAACCAGGAGAAAACTGTTGAACAGAAATGGCAGTTCAACCCTTACTTAAACATGAAAACACATAATATTGACCTTCACAAATAATATGCTTTTAACAGAAATTGTTTATATGACTTTATGGATAAATGACATCACCTTTTGGTGACGCTCGAACTTCCTCAATGTCCATCTTATCATAGTCTCTTTGGACACGGGCAGTCCCACTGGATTTCCGGCCATCATGGCTCCAAGTTCCCAAGCACATATGGATAATTGAAAACAAAATACATCAGTGGATATAATAACTTCCAATACAAAACATGATGGTAATATCTGTCATTCTTGCAGAATTTGCATAAAACAGTATATGATCTGCAACATTTCTACATGTCTGTATGGTGCAGAAAGACAGCAATGGAAAGTAAAACCTTGTTAAACGCCTGCAGCCTTTAGGCACGACCTCAATAAGAATGAGTAATGTGGATTACGTATCACTGTATGATAGAAAATCTATTCCGATGGTTGCTGACCTGATACAGTGATGAGACGTTAGGGTAACATTGGGTGTTGCCTGTCTAATTTAGTGGGTTTGATGCAAATACACGCTCTCGTCTGGTTTCTTTATCCATTCATATTCAGCGAGTCATTCTATGATTTTAGGTCATTTCCATACTAACTAATGTTAATATTTATTTTAGCACTTTTTTACTCAGGTAAAATTATATTATGTGCATTAAACGGCATGATGTAACAATATCGGACAAATATGTGGGGGGTTTTTTATGCTTCGTTACAATGTTATAGTCATTACCAACATGGTAGAGTTACATTGCATAAGGATTGGAAAGCACCCTATGGAGTTATTGGATATACGGTAAATTGCCTATTCTACTATCGTGAAAGTAGATTATTTACTCTATTGAGGAGGCTCTTGTTGGCTTTTTATTTCATGCACCAGAAGCTGTGCTGATTTATAATTGTATTAGTGTTGTAACAAGCTCACAAGACAGCTCTATATATGATATTAATCAATTTGATATTTCTGCAATATTTTTTGGGAAACCAAGAATTTCATATTTTGTATTTTACAAAAAAAAGGATTTATACAATCTCAGGAGTGTAGGCAGTTCCAATCTAAGCGTGGGTCAGTTTCTGGCATCAAACTAGACTTTAAATAACTGCAGTTTCAAAATGTTAAATGTTACCTTTCTTGGGGTTTAAATTTAATTTTATTAGATGCCAGAAAAGGTGGAGGAGTGACTAGAGTTTTCTCCAGGCGTATGAAACACAGACTTCCCCACATGTTGCTGCTCACTGCCACTCAGCTAGCTGAAAGACAGCTATTGAATTCTTCTTCTTCAGTCTAAGTATTTTAAATTTTGAACTATAGATGATCAAATGTAGTTATAACTCACTGTTAAAATCTCGGAAATAATAATTTCATTTAGTGCTGAAAGGAAACTCCAGCGATTCTAGATGCTAATGGCTAACATATGTCAATATAAATTGTGGGTAATTCTGTCTCAGAGTACACAAAATAAAGTTATAAAAGCAATTTTAAGGTGATGGAGATTTCTTCAATGCTTTTACCCTGTTGTGTTGACTTAAGAAGTAATTTATTTCTTACATCTAATTTGGAGCCTCAAGCATAGATACCTTCTGTCCAAATAAAGGCACCCACCCTCACATCTGGTTCTCATTCTAACAGGTTAGATCCAGGTTATGCTTCACCAGATTAAGTCATATACTAACAGTAACCAGATAGCATTTAGTGAGACAGAATTCCACTTAATGAGGAATATTTTTGAAGTTTTAATATCTCTTGTGATAAGATCTTCATACACCCCTAATTATTACATACCTCCTTGGTTCCTTTTCCTATCTGCTCTTTGACAAATTGTTTGCATAGAGGAAGTGGAACACCTGGATAAAATCCACACAGGCACAAACATAAAATGCAAACATTGCATAAAATGGCCACAGATGTGGTTCAAAATGGGAATCTGTTTGCTTTGTTGTGAGAGTCTTGAGCACCATATCATCCAAAAAAATAATTATCTACCAATAGATCACCCTAATGCTACACACTATACAATTATTATTACAAGCCCTCATCCTATACTGTACATCTTCCCTCTGTTAAAAACTGCTAAAAAGTAAAGTTTAAATGTAGGATTACTATTTTTTTTAATTTAAAAAACAATAGAGTACGACAGTAATATGCCTGTTTTAGCCAGATGGCAAATTTTTCACAACCATCCCTTTGCCAAATGTTAGATTAGCTAATAAAACAACAATAGAACATAGAAAGGGGAATAATCTGGGAAAACAGTGAAAACATGGTAAGGATATTAAAAAGCCTTATTGTCAGATTCATTAACTACTCGGTTTGGTATTTTGAATAGGCATATTAAATTACATATGCAGTAGTATTTCACATACTTCAGACCCATCAGTACTTTCTCTGAGAAATCCAGACAGAAGCTGTTCAATGATTAAATGACAAGCAATGAATAGTGCTGGCTGACACCCAGGGCTTTTGAGATATTGGCTTTTTAATTTATATGAACATTTATTTGATCAGTTAATTTTTTTCTGATTGTGGCAAAAACTCAAAAAACTGTAGATTTTCTTTCTTTCCTATGCAGCTCGAACTAATTTTTGTAAATTGATATTCACTTAACATTTGCATGCTGCGTGTATTCACAAAACAGTTGTAAGAAATTGAATATGATGACTTTTAGATGTAAGTTAAAATTTACTATTTAATGTCTGCATAATTTATGAGTTTTCCACTTATCTATCTTCCCTTAACCCCTCATAACGTCAGCAGTCATGGTTAATAGAACTGCACTGCAACAAGGAATGCCAAATATGTTTGTACAAAGTTGAGACACTAACTTTATTAGCTGTTGCCTTGTTTTAGGTGAGGGCAGACATAAAAATATAACAGGTGCTCACTCTGTTCCTTTTACTGTAATGTTTAAAATTCCTGGTATTTAAATGTTCTTTCAGTACTTGCTTTAAAGGGTATGTATCATGCAAAATCCACTTTTTAAGCCTTTAAATACACTTTGTTGTGTACTTGGAGTCTGTAGGAGTGCAGAAAAGTAAAATTTAGTGTCTCCAGGTGCTGCAGAGAAAATATCTTATATAAAATCTTTATATTCTGTTTGGGTCTCATATTTCAGTCCGTTCAGTTTTCTTTATCATTTGTTACATTTTTCCAACTGTTACATCACAGTATTTGCTGTGGAACAGGTAAATAAGGTCATGGACTCACCTTAAAATTGCTTTTAACTTTATTTTGTGTACTCGGAGTCAGTACAAGATCTGCCTCAAACCAAAACATTTGGTTACAAACTAGACCTGACAATTAACTAGATTGAATTAACAAACAACACTAACAAGCCAAAGTCAAAATCTTTGCAAGAGACCCAAACAAAGAGGCGAGCTGCTCAGATAAAAACAGAGCCCATTGACAGGAGAGCTAGATATTGTTTAAAATTCGTGATTGTTTTCTGTGGTTAAAGGAGCAGTAGATGAACAGTCCAACCAGAAGGTAAAGGGATGTCCATCGGGAGGAGTCAGGAGAGGCGAGTTAATCCCAGACATGTAACTGCGCAGCTAGGCTAGCAAACCAAATGGCCTGAGGCCATAACACCCAAAACACAATGGTTTTCAAAGATAAAGTACAAACAAGTATAAAACTCAACGTACCAGCCAACATTCAGCTAAAAATGTTGGTTGCACCCTATTTGTGTCTGATGCCTAGATTATAGACCTGGTTATACATATGCGAGAGAAAGACGAGTGGATTGTGGTCAGTGCAGACAGTAATGGAAGAGGACTTGATCTAAGGTACACTTTGCTAAACCTTTGACAAGATCTAACTTGCTTACATATTTGGCATTTCCAATGGTGCACACAGAATCTTCAATGTGGGAAAACGGATATGAATCAGTTGGTGTCACAGAATTAATTTACGGAAATCTGTAATGAAATAGGGAGAACCATCGGGTTTCATTTCTAACAAGCAGGGAGAACTCCAAGAACTAGGACTGTGTTTTGCAAATCCATGTTGCAGCCTGTACTCTGTTCTTCACAGCTCTTTTTACTGGGTTCACCTGATAAGAATGTTGCCCATTGGGTTTAGCATCAGCAACATTTTGGAGTTTGGCAAACAAGCACTCTGGTAGAAGATGTGATGCAGTATAAGGCCTTCTCCACTGGGATCAACATCAATTGATCAGTTGTCTCTATTAGTGGCTTTTGGTCGTGCTTTAGTATTGTCGGAGTCATATCAGGTCATCCCCATATACATAGATATATATTTTACCCAATCTTTGGTTAACACCGCTCAACATTTGCGAAACAAAATAATCCAGTAGTTTTTTTTTTGTGTGTGCATTGAGCGAGAGGAACAAGGGAATTGACAAGATAGGAAAGAAAAATGTTGGAAGACACATTTTATCACAGCTGAAGATAAGCTAAATATGGAAAGACTATCCTGCCCATCCTGTCTCTGCTTCCACCACATAACCACTGGGTTTAAGGCCTTATATTGGAAAACATCCATGCAGATTCATGCACCTCCCACCTTCCATCTGCCTTTCAGGGAAATAACAAAGGGGATTTGTGTTTCTTCCAAAAAAACAGAGGAAAAGAGATAAGGACAACCGGATCTCTCTCACCATTCACAATCACACTCACTTCCACACACACATTGCCTTGCACTCAATTAATTTTAGAGATAATCAGGATCCACTAATGGATTTCTGTGTGCTCTGCATTCTCCATTCTATGTGTGCCAGTGGGCATAAAATGTACCTTTTTACTGCTTCAACTGTTTTCTCCCTGTTCTCTTTATCTGGCTTCCTCTCTGATTTTTTTATGGTGCAGTACATACACACACACACACACACACACACACACACACAGGATCGGGATTAGATCTTGCACAATCATTATGAAATGAGTACTACACAGTGCTGCTGGAAGGAGAGACTTAGATACTGCTTGGCAAATAAGGATCTATGCAGAGGTTACCAACGATTGAATAAAATTAGTTAAGACACACATTGGGTGCTGCTGCTGATGGGGGAAGTTTTGTGTTTCATATTTGCTCATACCTGTTTTGGGGGGCTCTGGATCAATATGTCCCTTCACCAATTTTAAACCCTATTATGTACCAGCAAATTGCCATTTTGTTCCTTCAGACTTCCATTATGGATCTACAAACAAAGTATTTCAAACCACTGTAATTAAACTAGCATCATAGCTTACAGAAAATTGCCTTGAATTGTCATTTGTCATACTGGGCAAAAAACAACCCTGGCAGCCTCATATTGTTGGATAATCATTACGAAATGATAGATGACATTACCTTGAAAAGTGGGACTGACTAAATCTGCAAAGGTACAAGATGATGAAAGAGTGAAATGGCCATGACCCATTTATTTATTTGCTGTTATTAGTTTAACTTTATTCATACAAAACAAATCTCAATAAATCACAAGGTCTCATTTCAAAAGCGACCCATTTTAAATAGACATACAAGACAAATTAGGGATTGTACAGTGGGAAGAAAGGTTTAATATTATGCAGCAGAAGTGGGTTGTAGAGCTTGCTGTGCATTTCTTTTTCTGCCAAGCACCCAAATTTGCTGCCTGTGCTCTAAGTGTTAGAAGCTTCCTCCGTGATTTTGTAAGCAATTGTTGTTGGCCAGCCAAACGACAGGTCCTTAGTAGTTGACGCTGACAACATATAACAGCAACTCAAGAACTACTTCCTTTCTTTCTTTAAAATAAGACTCAAACATACAAAATGATGTGAAACTTAAAGAACACTCCTGCATATCCAGGCTTATAAGTAATTTCTTGTTTCTCCAGACAAAATCTCATGTTGACAGCAGTTATACAGTAGATACATTTTATTGCTGCTTCCAGGTTGTTTTTTTACGATTGCTTCACCCTCCATTACTCACTCACTGAATGCCAGATAGAAAATGTAGATTAACTACAAAACCTCATGCTTGTAATAGATTTTAAGATTTGGTTAGAGTGTGGATTTTAATTGGTGCGTAAGGGAAGCTGTATGTTTACAAATCATTTTCCCAAGGCGTGTAGAGAGATAAGTCCTGTCCTGTCGGTCCAGTCCTGTCATTCCTATGACCTCCAGCTCTTGCTCCTCTCTGGTGTCTTGTGGGGCAGAGATATCACTGCAGCTCAAGGTTCTCTCACTAGGCATGGCTGCCTCAGTAAGCCTAATGGGCAATATTTCTGTAAAAAAAAAAAAGTTAAATGCCAGGAAAAAAACGTGCTGCTTAGTCGTTTCTGCAGCCAGCAGGGGGTTGAAGAGAACTCCACTCCCACCCCCTTCACAAGACATCTGCAGTGGGATGATAACACTGGTCCTCTATGTTGAGGATGACAGAGGACATTGAGGGCTGGTGCAGTGACTTGGTGGTGGGCGGTGGGGTGGGGGGGTTGTTTTTGCCACGCAGATGATTTAAAGAAATAGGAGGCTTGAGTACAATTGATGTAGAACATGCAATATATCATGTAGGTATTCTCACAGAGGAACTCAGCCTGGTTCCTGCTCTGTTCAAGCAACTGGGCAGGGAAAAACCCTGTGACACAATGGAGCATGAAGTCACATGAAAGCATGAGTGCAAAATCTATTTTCCTGACACCACTTTCAGGGTGTCAGGAAAGACCCATTAAGACCCTTTCATTTCACTAATAATCACTATAATAGTCTAAGAAGATAAAAAAAATAAATTGCCTTACGTAACGTTCTTATACAGATTAGACTGCTCAATACATCCTAGGCAGAATGGCTTTAACATTACATTAAGAGTACTGGCGTTTTGATCTTGAAATAGAGGCATTATACAGATATTAAAAGGCCAAATGGATGAAACAGAGCGACTTTGCTATAATATGTTGGGCCTTCCTGCTTTCTATTGAAGTCTCACTCACCGTTTAAAAGTAGCAGCATGAAGGAAATGACAACATACATATTATAGCCAAACATATTTGCTCATCAATCCAAATTATTGAAAACAGGTGGTTCAATCACTTCCATGGTCACAGGTGTATACAATCAAGCACTTAGGCATGCAGACTGTTTTCACAAATAATAATAATAAAGTATTTTTGAATTTGAATTGAAACATTTGTAAAAAAAAAAAAAAAATGAATGACTCTAAGGAGCTCAGTGAATTCCAGCATGGCGCTGTGATAGGATGCCACCTGTGGATGAGCTTGACTGACATGCACAGATTCCTGACCTCAACCTGATGGAACACCTTCGGAATGAATTGGAGTGGAGACTGAGACTGAGAGCCATGCCTTCTCGTCCAACATCAGTCTTAACCTCATAAATGTGCTTCTGGAAGAATGGTCAAAAATTCCTATGAAGACGCTCCTAAACCTTCTCAGCCTTATCAGAAGAGTTGAAGCTTTTATAGCTGCAAATGGTGGAACAAATGTAATTTTAAACCATATGGATTAAGGATGGAATGTCACTTAAGTTCAAATGTTAGTCAAGTCTGGTGAGCGAATAATTTTGGCAATACAGTGTACCTTTGACCTGCTGTGCTTGTATGGTGTGTTTACATTCAGCTGTTGAGAATTCATACACATAACATTATTCACCACACGTTGGTCCCAGTGTGTTCTAACTCAATGAAACATACTTGTCAAGAGCTGGCACACAGCACCGCGGTGCTTGAGCTGATGCTCACGCATTGTAGTAGTGCTCCTGTTGAGGGGGAGCTCTCCTTTGGACAGTCTGCATTTAGTTGTTTGCTAGTAGACAGCAGTGCTTGCATACAGTGGAGATGATTCTGTTCCCACAACTTTCTGTCTTGCATCGCAGTTATAAATACAGTGACAAAGTTAATGACGTGTTGCCTTTAAATATTGCATCGACAATCTCTTATAGACGATGTCAATTATGCTGACTAATCATCAAAGCCCTAGATGTCAGTCAAACATGGTGGTGGTAGTGTGATGGTCCAGGGCTGCTTTACCGCTTCAAGACCTGCACAACTTGTCATAATTGGCATAAAATCTAGAATGGTTAATTCTGATTAAGATCCTGTTCATGCTCTAAAACCCTTCAGTGAGGCTAAAAAATTGAGCCGCAGCGATGTAAAAGTCTCATTGTCAGTTACTGCAAACATAATGGCAGCTCTTGCCGCCAATGGTGGCACAACCAGTTGTTAGGTTTAGGGGGCAATTAGTTCTTCACTTTGGGCCTGATTGGTTTAGATAGACTTTTTTTTTCCCTTTATAAATAAAACAATCATTTAAAAAATTCATTCCAAGGTGAACTTTATCTGGTATAAATATAACAAAAAATCAAACATAGAATAAATCTGTAAGGTGGTATATACCATTTCGCTGTACTGTATATAATTTTATATTAATATTAATTTTCTAAACTTTGGTGACCTCGTTGAGAGGATATGCTGCAAGTTATCTGTCACCTTCCAGATTTGCTTTAGACTTTTATGCACTGGCTGCTGCTCTGTTTCTCAGAAGGAATGATGCTGAGTTTAATGTTCCTTCTGAACTGTCAAGATCTTCCCATACTCTTCTCACATGTATAGGTGTCAGTAAAATTGTGTGCTGCTTAGCTGCCGAGCATGACTAACAAATGAGTAACAAATACTAGTTAGTGCAGAGCTGTAGTCTTAAATCAAGCCTAAGTAACACATTGTAGTAAAAATATTGTTGATTTTTCATTGCTTCAATGAATACCACAGTGGGGAATAAAGCAGTAAAAACTAATGTAGAATTAAGGTACCTAAGTTATATGTTTTGAGTATTGAACCAACAAGGGTGAGTCTGTATTGAATCTTCCAAAGGTTAATGGCATGTAGTCTGCAGAGGTAATTCTGTACATTAGTCAAATTGTGATTGGTTGTAAATTTGTAACAGGAGGGGGCCAAACTCAAACAATTGTGTCCTTCTTAAAAAGGATGAAGACACTGTTGAAAAGCATAGATAAATGGTTGGACTCAAAATTATTCATTGTTCAAACGTTCAGTTTTGACTTATTTTTATCTCATAGAAAAGATAAAGACAAAGCAGCTCCAAGATCACGTTCCAACCCCTTCTATGTTTTATCTATGATAAAAAGTGACAGTCCCCCTTTTGTCTCTGGATAAAATATGTAACTCATTCATGTGGTTGTTGGAGTAAACCATCTAAATACTCTGCATCTGAGTACCATGCACACCCCTCATAAATCTACCTTAAGTTTATAGAGCTGTTCTTTTCCATCAAAACAGCTAAAGAAAAAAACATGCCCAGGTGAGCTGAGAAATCACAGACCTGAAAGAATACAAGTTATTTTTGACTGCAGTATTTGTCAAAAGCTATAAATGATTGTATTTGTCCTACAGGATTTCCGGTACATCAATATATATATATATAATATATATATATATATATATATATATATATATAATATATATATATATATATATATATATTGTTAATTTTTATATCACAACCATAAAACCACAACCATTGAAATTTAAATATCATGAAACCTTAAAATTTACTTTATTTTGAAAAATCAACTCAGAACTCTTTCCTGCCTGCGAAGCTGCTACTTGTTTGTAGAGGGAGGCGAAAGAGTTCCACATCCTCCGTTCCTGCTCTGTCCCCACCGACGGAGCAACTCAGTTGATATGTTAAATTAATGAGAACGGTTCCACATTCTCCGTGACTACTCCGAACGTCACCATCGACGGACCCGCTCTCCGTCAAATTACGGAACAACTCCAATTTTCTGTTCCATTTCGATTCCATTCCGGTTGGATTTGAATGACAGTAATGTAGTTTATTAATATAACTTTTACCTTAATGCGTAATGTTTCATATACGTTTTGAATAGCACGACGTACTCCCCTCGGCAGCCCACCGCCACAATTTTAAACAATCCTAGAGGAAACCCTGTCCTAAAAACTGTGGGAAATAGCAGTCTAAGCCAACATGTGTTAGTAGAAATTAGACTGTGGGAGGAGTGGTTGGAAATAAAAATGTTATTTGCATCATGTAGTGAATTCAGTCAGTTTGCTCCAGCCCTCTAGAGGAGTTGGGTTTAATGTTGTGTCATAAGATGCAGGGAAGGCCACTGACCTTACCAGTTGTATTGTGTGGGATGTTTTCTGCTTGACTGCAGCCCCTATTTCATTGGATTCCATTTTTTGCTTCTTTGTTTCTGTTTCTTTCTAGTCAGAGCGGTTGGAGTTGTTGTAAAAATTGTCTTCAGCCAAAGTGATGCTTAATTTTGTTATTTTAACATGTGTTCCAAATCAGCAGCAGAACCTGATAATTTGTGCTTTAATTCTCCACCAAGATACATTAAATTGACTTGGTAGGTTTTTTTTAATGCAGATAGAAACAGACCACCACAGAGGAACTGATTTAGAGATACTTCTGCAATACATTAAGAGTGCTTGTTTCAGTATTGATAGAATGTAGAAATATACGGCTACACAACATAGATTGTGGATTTTTACTGGCAGAAGTCTCAGAAGGAGGATATGCACATTCACTACACACTCACTGCTGGCACTCTGCAGAAGTTTCATCAATTATTGAAAGCGTTTCAAAAGCCTTGGCTCTGGCTTGATAATTCAGCGTCGGCACTTGTCACACACCCCACTAAACACTCAGACATCCGCCCTCTGTCTTCATCCTTCCTTTTTTATTATTTACCCTGCCCCCTTCCTTGCCAGCTACGACCACTCCTCACCCTTTCCCTATGTTAGACACAAAGGAAAATCCACACGCCTGTCTCCTCCTTGGTTAAACCTCCCCCTCCTCTCCATGTCTGTCCCAACGTTCTCTGTTCTACAGTGCTACATCCCCAAAGCCCTCGTTACCCCCTCCCCTACACAGGCGCTTCTTTTCAGTGCGCTTCAGCAGCTCTCAGTGGCCAGTGACATCTTTTTGCTTTGCCTCAGTGTATAAAATTGTTCTTGAATAATTCATGCCAACTTCCTCCTTGTTTTTTTTTTTTTTTTTACCTTCTCTTCATTTTGGCTCTTTCTTTTCTGTTAATTTCAGAGATCTGAGTTTTACTGCATCGCCTTTAAACTATAGGTTCATTTATAAATGCATTTAAGAAACCCTGAAAATAAATTTTCTACTTTCTGGTAAATGGTATACTTTATGATTAATTAATTTTCTTAAGTCAAGAAATATGTAAAAAGAAGGCAAAAGGCAGTCTGATAGCAACGAGGTTACGTATGGATAAAAATAGTGATGGGCAAGCCTCTTGCTTAAATGTGGGCGGTACAATTAAGATTTATGCTGTTCTTTGTCCAGTAAGGATCAGTAAACCAGAAAAAAATATTGTTTGAGAGCAGAAGCTTGCAGATCTAAAAAACTGGCACCCCATCCAGGGATTTAAAAGCGCTCCATGACATGCTTTCTCTGGCTGTGTTTCACGGCATTTAAACAATTAACCTTTGTGACAAAAAAACATAAATTCCATCAGCATTTAGGTAAACATTGCAATTTCTACTCCGGTTTCAAAATATCAGAAATGTTAATGTTTTTTCAATGAACAGTTCTGTCACCAGAATGTTTTATATAAGTGACCGGTGCTGTGGTCGTGTAAAACATAGCAGCAGTGAATGGAAGCAGCTGAAAATCTCACTATTCTACTCATGATATTTTTGTGTTTTATTCAAGATGGACACAAAATGGACTCAAAACATTATTATTTGGACACCATCAACTGCTCAAACATTGTAGCTCCTTCTACTGTTAGTTTTCTCACAACATGATTAGCTTGAATCATTTCACTTAAATCTGTGCTACTCACTACATGTGTTATTTGGAATCGAAATCCAAATACTAATATACAATTTGTCAGTTATTTGGCTCAGACACAGAAAACAATTTAGGTTATCCTGCAGGTATTATAATGGGTAAAACCATCCAGAGTTTTTCCCCTTGAAAGCTGATTTAACATAACCTGATCTGCAGACATTTGTACAGACAGAGGCCATAAAAAAGTAAAAACCATGATAAATAATATCTAACCTGGCTGCTGACTTTGCTTGAGCTAATGTTATAAATAGAGATACACTGTTATGGAGAGCAAGGAGTAATCAGCTCTTGCCTATTTGTTTTAAAGAATCCAAGCCACATTTCCTGCATAGCCTGATGTTTAAGGAGAGTGCTCACTCCATCATTTTCTGAGTTGCAAATAAGAAGCCACACATCCAGTGGGCGTATCTCCCCTAGAAATACCTTTTTTTATTGACAAGACATTGTTTTCTATATATTTAATGATTAGTCCATATATGGTAGTGTAAGATTGTGTTTTAAGAGCAACTGCCTCCAATTATTACCTATGGACTGTAAAAAACAAGGGAAAGGTTAATTCCAATTGATTTCTTTTAGTACTCTCAGATTTGATGTTTTCTGCTGTCAAAATATAATTAAGTTAGCCCTTTAAAGTGAAATTATTTTTTCTCCATAATTATTGTTCTGCAGCTCTGTGACTATAAGTTGGAGGCGGTTTAGAAAATGTTTTTTTTTTTTTTTTTAATTCAGCAGGGTAGATTTCCCTCGAAAAGCCTCAAACATCTTCTGCCTTCCCTTGAGACAAAATGTACCCAAAGCATCTGACTCTGCCTACTTGTCTACACAGACATAGCTACTATTAAGACATGGGCTTGTAGTGCAGTTTGCTGTTGAAAAAACGAGAACCAGAATTTTTTTTGTTTGTTTTTGTAGTGGTGGGGGAGCCTACATGGCAAAAAAATATATATAAAGACTAGGGCTTTGGCTTAGAAAAATAAAGCAGTTAGGATACATTGAACTTCCAGGCTCTGCTACGTAAGTGGTCAGTTTTGTAGATTGACTCAAAGATTAAACCATTTTCCTTTCCAAAGACCTTTCTATGGCGAGGTTTTAGCCGGAGGAAATGAGATAACACTACTATTTAATCTGTTGCAAACTCTAAATCGAGCATGTCGTAACGTTTTAGTTGCAATGTGACCTTGTTCAAAAGCCTGAGGATCATAGCAGGACAACAGAAATCAGTTTGAATTTGAAAAGAGGTTGATGTGTTAAACAATCCTTTAAAGCACCATATAAAATTTAAAATGGGACACTTAAATTATATAGTAGGATGGTCACATTGAAAATTCCTATTTTATGATAATCAGTGGTTTAGATGTTTATATTCTTTGCAATACTATGATTTGTGAATACATGGTTCTTATTTAAGCTAACTGCTAAATATATGCATACGTCTGACTTTCCTTCCTTCTACAAAAAGGGCTCATATATAATTTTGATGCATTTAGTTTTGACTCCCCACTTGGGTTGTAATAATATATTCAGCTCACGAGACAGTAGGCTTTACAAGAAGATCTTAGCAGTTTTTGTGGGAAGATCTAGAATCACCATTTTTTTGTTTTCACAAATACAGCGGAGGTGTCAAGAAAAGCAAGAAACTAACCAGTCTAGAATCATTTAATATAGGTTTGACAATTCCATAAATTGATCTTTTTTTTGCAATGGTCCAAATACCAAAAAAAAGACATTCTCTTTTCTTTTGTTCTCCCTGTGGTACTGCTGCGTTCGATTTGTCTTAAAGGTTGGATATGACATTAGAACCTAGTTGAGAGAGTTCTTTGTAGTTGCAGGTCGGAAAATAGTGGGTTCTAACAAATTAGTACTTCGTTTAGATTGGCCACTTTCACTGCATTTTATCTGCGCGCTGCCAGAGCCCAAGACAGAAGCAAACTAAGCTGGTGCTGAGGGCTTCTAAACCATCAGGGGGCCTCCCATAAAGCCTTGAATTTTGACACAGACCATGGATCTTAAGGTAGTAGTTCTAGTTGTTTTTTCAACTGGGAACTTATAGTCTGCTTCACAACAACATAACTAGGTGAAAATATTTTCATTTCTGCATTAAATTAGCTTTTAGACATAGTCAATGCCTCCGGGGACATGCAAGAAATCACAGTTTTCAGCAATCAAAAGTTGACCTTTTAGCACAGAAGCATTGAGTCAACGCAATGTTGTCATTGTACTTTTGTAATGTTTAGATTCAGAAGAACTCACTGCAGTTTAATTACATTAGGGTAGACACTATTTAGGCCTGCTGGAATATGAGGAATTAAAGTTTTAAATGCTTTTTGATGCATATTTACTGCCTTATTTTCTGCTATAGTTGTAGCTTTACTTTGTGGGATGAAAAAAAAAACATATATAGGACCTTTTTTTAAATTCTTTTAACTGCATGTTTTCGTAAAGGAAGTTGCCAGTCATCTTCTACCGCTTCTTCCGTGGTGGGTCGTTGGGAAGCTGGTGCCTATCGCCAGCAGTCTATGGGTGGGAGACGGGGTACACCCTGGACCAGGTCGCCAGTCTGTCAAAGGGCAACACAAACAGACACAGGACAAACAAACTCGGATGCGTCTGGTTTAGTGGACACTTTCTCGTCACAATTTAACTGATATTTTCCCCAAAATTCCCAATGGGGAAACCAGGCAGGGCAACTCACAACTCTTGAAGGAGCCTTGTGGATAACTTCAGGCTCCCAATAACCATGGCCTTTAAACTGTACCAAGGACCGACAGGCCCAGTCGCAGTGCCGCTCCGGGACCCCTCAATCAGGGTTCATCCAATTGCCGCGAATTGTACGGCGGATGAGTCGGTGCAGAATTTTCACCCATATTATTACTCCTTCATCAGTGAGTTCAAGGTTGGAGATAGACCAGGTGTGATTGACAAGTTGTTGGGTCATGGAGTCGTTTATCCATGCTGGGTTTCTCTGTAGAACCTTCTTCAGTCTGGTGAAATTGGTTGTTTGGCTTTCACGAAAGAACACAGACTGGTTCTTTACGGGAAGGTATTTTGTCCAAGGCAAAAAGACGTTCAGGGAGGTTGTGTTCCATCCAGCAAGTTTGGTTGGCATATTTTGAAGAACCATGAGTGACCTTAACATGGGTTAAGTTCCATGGTCCCACTCCAGCTTGGTAAAGTATAACTAACAAAAGAATATTGTCGATAAGCAAAGCAAAAAGCCTAAGCAAAGTCTTTAAACAAGACGCTTTATCCATTTCCATAGCTTGGGTCGAGTAGAGGGAGTTGTGTTGCTAGGGTCGTCGGGAGGCTCTTCATCTTGGGCATTAAAAGTAGCTAAATAACTGAGAGGAATCATGTCTGAATAAGTCTCTGGCATGGTTATCCACGGGAATAGCCTGCTAATTCCAGTTGTTCTGCTTCTTCAGTTCTGTCCACTCATCCTTTGTGCAGGGTTTGATAAATAGGTGATGGGTAAGACAATCCAGGTTCCAACCCCTTCCACACCCACGTCCACTGGTAGACTAGCCAGTGATCAGGTTGTATCTTTGATCCTGCAAGATTATATCCGTCTATGGCCCGCCTTGGTCTATAGGTCTCATAAGTCAACCCTACTTCCGATAGGATACAGAGTGACATGTACAGTGGGTGGCCGTGAATCTTGAGTTCGACCCGACGGCTTGGCTGAGCCGGAGTGGTACAGTGTGGATGTGGATGGATAAAAAGGGGCAAAATCCGCTCTCGGTTTGTCCAGTAGACCTAATCCTGATGGCAGTTGTAGATAGGGGATTCCCTGCATCAGGCCATTCCAGGTGTTAGGCCCAATTTTAACTCTGTCGCCAGTGCAAGAACCCAATGGGGAATAACATTCTTCCTTTTGTGTTTTTCTTTTCCTTTGACGCTTGACAACTTTTGTCCCTTTTCCTTGTCGGTCCATCAATTTTTGTCCTTTCTTGTCCATTTCCACTTCTATGGCAAAGAGGGCCAAGGCCAGGAATGTGAGCGTTTATTCCTGTATGCTGCTGCAACTTCTACTTTTCCAGGGTCTTCTTTTTGCTGTTCTGGAATGACTGTTATTGTTGCTCCGACAGAGTATACACCTCTAAATGGGACTACAACCATTTGCACTGCCAGTTGTACCCTCTGGGTGGAGCCAGGGTCAGTGGGTGTGTCTGTCCAATGAGCCACAGTACCTGGAATCTGTAGCACCCTATCGCGATGCCAGTTTTCAGAGGTTACGATGAACTCTCCCACCTTCTGTTTGGGTCTGGCTCCCTGGCTGCCCCAGGCATCTAAACTGGTGGTGTAGTAGTATAGCCCTGTACCCCGAGCACCTCTTTCCTTGGGAGTGTCGGGCAAGTCTTCCAGGGGGAGGTCTGGATTTGCAACTAATACAGGTCCTTCTCAAAATATTAGCATATTGTGATGAAGTTCATTATTTTCCATAATGTCATGATGAACATTTAACATTCATATATTTTAGATTCATTGCACACTAACTGAAATGTTTCAGGTCTTTTATTGTCTTAATACGGATGATTTTGGCATACAGCTCATGAAAACCCAAAATTCCTATCTCACAAAATTAGCATATCATAAAAAGGGTCTCTAAACGAGCTATGAACCTAATCATCTGAATCAATGAGTTAACTCTAAACACCTGCAAAAGATTCCTGAGGCCTTTAAAACTCCCAGCCTGGTTCATCACTCAAAACCCCAATCATGGGTAAGACTGCCGACCCGACTGCTGTCCAGAAGGCCACTATTGACACCCTCAAGCAAGAGGGTAAGACACAGAAAGAAATTTCTGAACGAATAGGCTGTTCCCAGAGTGCTGTATCAAGGCACCTCAGTGGGAAGTCTGTGGGAAGGAAAACGTGTGGCAGAAAACGCTGCACAACAAGAAGAGGTGACCGGACCCTGAGGAAGATTGTGGATAAGGGCCGATTCCAGACCTTGGGGGACCTGCGGAAGCAGTGGACTGAGTCTAGAGTAGAAACATCCAGAGCCACCGTGCACAGGCGTGTGCAGGAAATGGGCTACATGTGCCGCATTCCCCAGGTCAAGCCACTTTTGAACCAGAAACAGCAGCAGACCTCTGACCTGGGCTACAGAGAAGCAGCACTGGACTGTTGCTCAGTGGTCCAAAGTACTTTTTTCGGATGAAAGCAAATTCTGCATGTCATTCGGAAATCAAGGTCTGGAGGAAGACTGGGGAGAAGGAAATGCCAAAATGCCAGAAGTCCAGTGTCAAGTACCCACAGTTTGTGATGATCTGGGGTGCCGTGTCAGCTGCTGGTGTTGGTCCACTGTGTTTTATCAAGGGCAGGGTCAATGCAGCTAGCTATCAGGAGATTTTGGAGCACTTCATGCTTCCATCTGCTGAAAAGCTTTATGGAGATGAAGATTTCATTTTTCAGCACGACCTGGCACCTGCTCACAGTGCCAAAACCACTGGTAAATGGTTTACTGACCATGGTATCACTGTGCTCAATTGGCCTGCCAACTCTCCTGACCTGAACCCCATTGAGAATCTGTGGGATATTGTGAAGAGAACGTTGAGAGACTCAAGACCCAACACTCTGGATGAGCTAAAGGCCGCTATCGAAGCATCCTGGGCCTCCATAAGACCTCAGCAGTGCCACAGGCTGATTGCCTCCATGCCACGCCACATTGAAGCAGTCATTTCTGCAAAAGGATTCCCGACCAAGTATTGAGTGCATAACTGTACATGATTATTTGAAGGTTGACGTTTTTTGTATTAAAAACACTTTTCTTTTATTGGTCGGATGAAATATGCTAATTTTGTGAGATAGGAATTTTGGATTTTCATGAGCTGTATGCCAAAATCATCCGTATTAAGACAATAAAAGACCTGAAATATTTCAGTTAGTGTGCAATGAATCTAAAATATATGAATGTTAAATTTTCATCATGACATTATGGAAAATAATGAACTTTATCACAATATGCTAATATTTTGAGAAGGACCTGTATTAACTGTCCCCAGGTTGTCAACTCCCAGGGCCCAAACCATCCACTTGGCTGCGCCTGTTGTTCTTCATTGTCAGGAGGTTGTTCCAGTGCAGTGTCGACACCCTCTGGACCCTGGTCTCTATGCACTCGGAACACAAGGGGATACTGTGTGGTGGTTAAAGGTGGGCGGCTTACCTGGCCAGAGGCTGGATCATATGGCCAGGACTCCATGATAGATGCAGGTGGTTCAAGCAGAAGGGTGGCAAGTAAAGCAATTTTATGATCCACTCAGATCCTTTACACCGCATCCTGATGAAGGGAGGCTGTCAGCAGATCTGTTGGTCCCCCATCCAGGCCATCATTCAGGTGACCCCATCCTTCGGTTCCACATAACCCTTCATATAGTGGAGGAGCTGATGGTTGAGCTATTAGTACCACACTGTCTTGGTCTTGGGTGGCTTGTCTATATGGTGCTGGCCTCCCTTCATCAGGATGTGGTTTAAAGAATCTGAGTGGATCATAAAATCGCTTTACTTGCCACCCTTCTGCTTGAACCACCTGCATCAGCCTTCCTGATCTTGTCTGGGCTCTGCAAGAGTCACAGTACTTAAGAAATTAACCATCCCACAGGCAGGTACACTCTCTTGGTCTTTCTTCATGCAGATCCCACTGGGTCACAAAGACCACTGTGGAGAGAGTGGTGATTCGGCACCCCCCACAAATAAAGATGTCCGTTACCTTGACGGGCTTGTATGGCAGTTTGTCTAACTCGTCGCCACCGGTGTTGTGATGTAGTGGTTTCTCTCCTCCTGGTCCTTCCCAGCGGACTTTGAGCTGACATGGGCCCATGCATATTGCGCAACAGTTCTTGACCTCTCGCCACCACAGCATTTAATCTTCTGTTGACAGGAATCCTTTTTTAGCAAGTTCCAATTTCTTCAAGGCTATTCCTGCCCAAAGTCCTGAAGTGGTTCTTCGAATGGCAACCATCCCATATACAGTAGCCAGTCTGATGTAGGGTGGCATGGTGCTTTGTTCACTGGCCATCTCTCCGGTTTCTGGTTATCCTTAGCTGAGAATTGGCTTGAGCTGTTCAACTCCTTGGATCCCTCTCTTCTGTAACAACACTGTTACGATCTAATACTTGCTTCACAATGTCAGTGGTATCGTACTTGGGTTTCACTGCTGTCGACACAGGGTGATCTCGTGCTCTCACCCACACTTGTTGTCCCTCACAGAATGGCACCTTAGGCGTTGGCTTCTCTGTTTCCTCATTGGAGCTCCACCCCACTTCTTGTGAAGAGAATGGTCGTTGGTTGAGTTCTGCTGCAGTGGAGGGTCTACTGACTCGATATCTGTCATTCAGTGCTTGCCCTATTTCTACAGCTTTGGTGCTCCAGTCACGAGAATTAGCATTTTTTGCTATCCAGTTTTTCACCAGACCTATGGTGCGTTCCACCAGTCCGTTTGCTTGGGGAGTGTATGGTGGAGAGTAAACTCTCATTACTCCATATCTCTGGCACCAGTGATCAACCTGTGCATTGTGAAAATGAGTCCCATTGTCTGTTTGCAGTTCCTTAGGCCCCCCAAGGGAACTGCAGACTTGCTCCAGCAAGGCAACGACACTGCTGCCATTGTCTCTCCTTGCTGCTCTCACAGTTACATACCCTGACATTGAGTCTACTAGCACCAGGAGGTATTTCTCACCTTTCTTCCCTGTTATCCCCATGGGGCCCGCGACATCCATGCACACTGAGCCCCAGGGGATGGTGCTCTTGATGGTCAGACCTTCCAGCCGCTGTCCAAGGCGTCCTGCGTTGTATTGACCACATACTTCACAGTCCCGTAGTACGCGCCGGATGTGTTTCATAGGGATCCAGAGCTCCTGCTCTTCCAATTCTTTACGGGTAGGCAGCACGTCTGCATGTCCTAAGGCCTCATGCACACTCCGTACCACCTCATCCACGTACTCTTCAGGGAACGCCCGTCCTTGTGGCATTCTGTCCAACTTCTTGATCCCGACAAAGACAACTTTTCTCTGTTGGACATAGCGATCCATCTCATCGTTTCCACGCCAGTGAGCCCCTTCTCGGGCATTTTTTCTTCTCCTTCTCGCTTCTTTAGGCAGGCATATAACGGCTTAGCATATCTTTGATAATTAGGAACATGATTTCTCACATCGTTGCAGAGTCCCAAAATCTTTTGTAGATCATTTTCGGATTCAGGTGGCTGGATTTGTGCCAGCTTCTCTCGATACCCTTCTGAAAGTCACAAATCTGTGTCACTTGGAATCCTAGGTAGTTCACCTGAAACTGTCCAAACTGGCATTTCTTGAGATTCAGCTTCAAACCTGCTGCTGTGATTCACTCCACCACTGTTTGCAGTCTCTCTAGGTGCTTCTCTTCGGTATCGTCTGCGATGAACACATCATCTATGTACACTGTTGCTCCTAGGTCACCCAAAACTTCCATTACAGCTGACTGGAACACATTAGGGGAGTTCTTGTACCCCTGAGGTAACCTTTGCCACAAATAACTCTTGCCTTTGTGTGTAAATGTTGTCTTACCTTGTGATTGCTTTGCGAGTCTGAGGGAGAAGAATCCATTTGCTAGGTCAATGCATGATTTATATTTCTTGACTCTCTGTGTCTTCAGTGCTCCTTGGTGATTGATTAGGCTGGCTTGGTTTGCTATGGTTCTTCGATTGAGGGCCTTGAAGTTGATTACTGGCCTCCAACCTCCTCCTGCTGACTTTGGTTTCTTTACCGCTTGAATGGGACTGTTAATGATGGGATTTAGCTCTTCTCTGATGATTCCTAGAGCTCTCAATTCTTTTACTATTTTATCCATTTTTTTCAACAGCACCCGGGTTCAGGGGGTACTGTCGAACAGGTGGATGCACTCCCCCTTCTATGAGGTGCACATACTTCGGTCCCAAGTCTCCACAGTCGTTCTTGAACCAGGCCACGTTAGCTGAGGTGATGATCTTCTGTAACTTCTCTTTCCCAGCCGGGGAGAAGTCGCTTTCTTTCAGCTTCTGTTCGGTTACTTCTGGCACATCTACTGCTTTGTACCACTCTTGAGCCCCGGTTCCACTCTGAGTTGATCCTACTTTTACTAACCTTGACCGTAGCTGGCTCAGCCTTTGAGATAGAGAGTGGCGCTCTCCCCATGGTTTGTTGAGTTCTTTCAAGTCTGTGACGGTGATGAGGTTGTATGGACCATTCACCCAAATGATTCCTTGACAAGTTCCATATGGCATCTCTTCTACGGTCCCGTTGGCAAATTGGACCGTAAGGTATCCCGTTGTCTTTAGGCGTCTGCGAGTCATGGATACCTCAGCCCCGGTGTCCACTAAATAGGGTTCTTCTCCCAACTCTGTGTAGATTTCGTCCCCCCTCCAGCAGCCATTTTCCAGGGTGACTCGCGGCCGTGTCATCATTACTTGGCTGGCCCACCGGTCCCGGATCTGCGGGACTCGAAGAGGGCCTTCTTTTCTTCAGAGGACAGTTTGTCGTAGTCCTCCCTAGGGAGAAAGGTGCTTTTCTATTGTGGGCCTTGCGATGCTGGTCGTCCGTAAAATCTTCTTTGTGGTTCTTCTCTTCTCTGAAGCGGCGGTCTGTTAGGGGGGTTGGCTGGAGCTTTCACACTGGCCTTTGTTGGTGGTTTGGCCCCTTGTCCTGTCTCTTTCTTTCTTCTTTCTTCATAAAACTGCTGCTCCAGATCATAAGAGATTATTGCTTGATCCATCTGTGGAACTGTTGTACCCTGCATCGGCATTTTGGCAAAAGCGATCTCTCCTCTCCTCCCTTTGGTTACTTCTCAGAGGGTCTTCACATATCTAGCTGGTGAGATTGTTTGCTTAAGCACATGCCACACCGGTGCAAGGCGCTGACCTCCATCCATGCGCAGTCTAGCTCTTCTGATCTGGGAGTCTTCATCATCCATGTCTTCCAACACCAACCTCTCATAATGGCTTTGAGCTGTTCCTTGTTTGTCTAAGGGATGTGCTGTTACGTGGCTCAGCCACAACTTTTTAGCTTCGTCACTTTCAGTAGCATTGGTAATCATCGGCCACACATCTTTGATGTTATCTTCATTACTTTCTTCTGATCTTTTCTCTCTAACTAAGGTCTTGATCTTTTTGTACTCACGAAAAACATCAGCTTCAGGGCTGGATGCCGTGGGTTGTTCAGACATTTTCCCTATAGGCTTGCTTGTGGAGCGTGGTGCTGATGGCAGTGGAGGTTCTTCCTCCTCTTCCTCGGCTGACAGCTCATCAACCTGTCGCTCGATTTCTTGTGCATACTTGTATGCGGCTTTCTTTAGTCTTCTTAACATCACATCATGCACAACTCCTACATAAGCGGCTCTGAACTTGCTGGTCAGGGGCTGATAAGTTGCTAAGGTGTGGTAGGATGGCATCATTAGGATGTTGGCCCATTCCCCAACTGTTGCTTTTACCCTGAATTCGACTTTGTCTTCCAGGCGGTCAGCCCATACAGCCGGGATGAGGTAGTCTCTCTGTCCAGCTTCTGGTATGTACGCTCGACGGTCATCATTCGCTTGAATCGGCCTCCATGTCAGGTCTCTGGCCATTCTTTCTGAGACCCGGTAGATGTCAAACACTTCCACTGCTTTCTTTTCTCCTTTTCTCTGTCCTACTTTGAGTGGCTTGTGAGGGGTTGCCGGCTGCACTGGGATTGAAAACAGGGTTTCACTGTCATCACTCTCTGCCCCAGAGGTCTCATGTTCTGATGGTTCTTCTTCTTCCGAGCCACTGACTTCACTGTCTTCTGTTTCTGGGTTCAAGGGCTCCATTTTAAATGGACTCAGGAGCTGCTCTTGGGCTGGACTTTGTTTTATCTTCTTCTTTGCTTTTAAATCTTTTGTAGGAACCAGCTCTGTTTTATCTAGATCTTCCAGGCTGCAAATAGCTAGGCTACGTTCCACAGCCTGCACGGAGGTTGAAGGGGCAGCTGCGTCTTTCTTTGCTGATTTTGGTCTTTTCTCCAGGCGGGACACTTGGTTGGTCTCACTCTTGTGCAGGTAGCGTTTTTCATCAAGGTGTGGTTTGATTTAATTCCCTTGTTGGATTCTTGGTATCTAAGTGAGGGGGATCTTCCGGCTTCTTCTCATCCATCCTTTCTACTAACGCCAGCTCTCTCTTTCTCCGACTCTCATGCTGGCTAAGGGAGGTGACGATGACTATTTCGGTCAGTGAGGCATCTGTCAGCAGATCCTTGACTACATGGTGTGCTGTTGCAACGGCTACTTTTTCTGCCGACTCCCATGGCAGGTCATGTGATCTCAGTCCCTCTAGGCATATTGTTACCCTTCTCAGGCCGTGGTTGATGGCAGCATTCAGTCCTTCTTCCAGGGCTACCCACATTTTTTCTCTATACTCTTTCAAATCTTCTCCCTTTTTGTAAGCGGCAATGGGAGAGTGGATGACAGCATAATAAGTGAGGTCGGCCCCACTAGTCAGATGCACTCTGCTTGCTTTGTTCTGGCTCACTTGTCTTCTCAGCTCTCGAACCTCTTTTTTGTAATCTTCCCCTGCCTGGGCTCTTAACCTTTTCCTGAATTTGCAAGGGGAGAACATGCAAACTCAATGCAGAAAGACCCCCCAACCGGGAGTCGAACCCAGGACCTTCTTGCTGCATGGCAACAGTGCTACCAACTGCGCCACCGTGCAGGAAGTTGCCATTTCTGTTAAAAATAATTTACTTTCCATTATAATTATTTCAATTTTCAATCATAATAATGTTCTTTCTTATTATCTTTTCTAACCTGCTGTCTGATGACAAGGTACTTGCCACGCTGTCGTTCCCATTTTTGGTCACAAAACGTTTTGCCTTTTGACTTGCATATTGCCATCAAGCGTACATTAAAGCTTTTCTCTCCTAAAGACGATAAAGTAAGGTTAGCTCAGCTGTCCTGGTATTATGCATGTACTTTAAATGGGTCATGCCATGGACAGGTGGTCAAGACAGTGATGAGCAATCTGCTGCTGAGGGAAAGTTGAACCCACCTTATGTATGCTGACACTTTCATGTGAGAGAGATAGAGAGAGGTTTATTCTTAATGAGCAGGAGAGAGAGAGAGAGTGACATGCTTGAAATTCTGTAGGGAACCAGTTGCTATGGTAACAGGGAAGGTATCCAGCTCTTGTGGGTGGTGTTACCATGACAACCACCCTTGGTGGCCAAGCGATGCTGCGAAGAAGGGGCTTTGAAAAAAACAAAACAAAGTGTGCTTATATGCTATTGAGTAAAAAAGGCAAAGAGACAGATGTTAAAGCTTGTTACTCAACTTCATGTTTAAACGTCTCCATGGTGCTGGCTGGTTTCTACTGCTGCTGGGTGTGCCCAGCTCACCCAGCAGCAGCTGTTTACTCTGCTGTTCATTAACTTGCAAGCAACAGGCCAAAGATGCTGTGTAATGTAGTCTTCAAGTGACCTGTGCAGAAGAGGTTGTGCCTTCAATATGTTCATGCAGTTGCAGGGATCATGCAATCCATGCTGGCCTCTTGTTATGTTTTGGTATCTCATTATGAGATTTTGTTTCGAAGATGGGTGCAATCACAGAGATATAAGTTTAAACCACACTCAGGTTTTAGTTTTTACCATCGTCGGTTTAGGTAGCTAGAATTTAGGTCACAGGGATAGATATGATTGAGAATGTGATAAATAACACTTTAGTAACTCACTTTTCAGGCTGAGAAGGACTATTAGGTGACATTTGTAAATCCTACAATAATTACAAAGCACTGTTGGTTTTTGTATGGGTATGTGGTATTGCTCAGTGCCCAGGGCGCCATTCTTTTAGAGGGTGGTAGGATAGGTACAAAAAAGTGTTGTCTATTTTATTTTATGCCTGGCGACTGTGGCTCAGTAGGAAGAGTAGTCGTCTTGCAATTGGAAGATTGTGGGTTTGATTCCAGCTTACTCCTGATGTATGTCGATGTGCCCCTGGGCAAGGCACTTAACCTCAAGTTGCCTTCTGATCTGCGTATCGGTGTATGAATGTGTGAGCGTTAGTGAGTGCGATTGGGTGAATGTGGCTCTAGTGTAAAGCGCTTTGAGCGGTCTTTATGACTTGAAAAGCGCTATATAAGTTCAGTCCATTTACCATTTACTCTAATTTGACATTCCTATCCGATGCTAGCTTAAAGGACTGTTTCACTGGACTGCATCTAAAAATCTCTAGTTCAAAATGCTATAGGTGTTGATCTTTTAAACCAATTTGTAAAAATAAAAAATGTGGACTTTTAGTTTTCACACAAATAAGGCTAAAATATTCGGTCCCTTCTTGAAACGCAATAAGCTTGCTTTATTAGAGAGTTTGGGTCTGTTGCTTCAGAGAGAACAAACTGATCTTTAACACAAAATGAAATTCCAATATGAAACATATACATCTAGTCTCCAGTAAATACCATTCTACTGGTTGAATATATAGAATGTTATATTTCATATCTAATGTTTCAATTATGGTAATTCTGATCATAATGATACACACACAGAGCATCCCTGCTCCACTTCCTGTTGCTTAGACATTATACCCCACATAACCCAAAGTCTCATTTGCATCAGAGGCATCTGCTACAAAATCTGTCAGAGGAGCTGGCTCAATGTGATTAAAATTGCATATGGGAATAAATAGAAAACATTATGAATCCTGTAACCTCCATTACTTCCCCACCAGCCCCTCACCTTATCCTCCCCCATCTCCTCCCTACATACGTGGAATATTACTCACCTATGTGGTGAAACCTTCTGTGGATTGAAATGCTTTGACACAATTTATTACATAGATTTGTTTACCTAGCGTGTTGCATTTCCGAGCTTAATTTAATTTTCAAAAAGGGATTCCAACTTGACAAGTACGTTGACATTTCATCTAGATGGTTAGCTTTGAAGACTATTTATTTTATTCATTCATCAGTATTCTTTGACATATTTGACATAAATATAAACGATAAAATAATCAAAAGGTGCATGAAGTGATCAGAATGGCAGAAAATGGAAACTGAGTGACTTGGCATATAGGAGAATACTCCAGGAGAGACTCTTGAGGTCTGTTGAAATATTGTTTTCTGAAAACTTCATATTATACTATTAGTTGTATTTATTTTTGTTCTCATTCCTGTTTGGGACAGCTTACTATTCTAAAATAAGAGAGATTATGACCTCTGATCAATAAAAACTTGATGACCTCTTAATGGTGGTTATAGTGGGACTATATTGGGACCCAAAATCAGGAAAATACGTAATTGCAATACTGACGTACCCACAAAAGTTGGGAACAAAATAATCAACACATCGACAATTCATAATTTTGTAAAATATTTTCAATAGGATGTATTGACCAACTACGTTCAACAGAACTGTAAGCGACAAATACAAACATTGTTTTAGACATTAGTCAATAATAGCTTCAGTTGACGTTGGCCTTTACCCAGAGTTTGTCTTAGCAGCTCAGTATTACTGGAACTAGTTTAACATGTTGCTCACAGTAATATAGCCGTTTCAGAAAACTGAGATGATATCTGCACACCCAGAAAAACCTTATATAATATTCAATTCAGTTTTATTTATATAGAGCCAATTCACAACACATGTTGTCTCAAGGCACTTCACAACAGTCAGGTACATACATTCCAATTAATCCTAATCATTGAACAGTGCAGTCAGAGTTAGTTATTTATTCAAATTGGATAAAACGTTTTTCTGTCTAAGGAAACCCAGCAGATTGCATCCAGTCAGTGACTTGCAGCATTCACTCCTCCCGGATGAGCATGTAGAGACAGTGGACAGTCACTGGCGTTGACTTTGCAGCAATCCCTCATACAGAGCATGCATGTAGCGACAGCGGAGAGGAAAAACTCCCTTTTAACAGGAAGAAACCTCCAGCAGAACCGGGCTCAGTGTGAGGGGCCATCTGCCACGACCGACAGGAGGTTAGAGAGAACAGAGCAGAGACACAAAGAAGCACTGATCCAGGAGTACATTCTATGGGAAGGAAAAGTAAATGTTAATGGATGTACCTTCTTTAGTCGTTTCACCAAGAAAGAAAGAACAGATAAACTCTGAGCCAGTTTTCCAGGTTAGAGTCTGAAAGAGAGCACATAGAGTTAGTTACAGTTAAGCTCAGTCAGTTGCCATGTCTAGGAGAGAGAAAGGGTTAAACACTAAAAGACAGGGCTATGTGGATCATTGGTAGAGGGTGATCATTAAGTTGTTGCCAGCAGAAGCTCGGACGATGCCCCTCTCCAGAAAGGTGTCACACGTAGACACAGAGCCAGGCCAGATGTAGCTTCTAGGAAGAGAAAAGAGAGAACAAAGTTAAAAGCTGAAATAACAGCAAATAATGCAAAATTGGAGAGTAGTGTGAGAATGTAGCGAAGAGGGTGAAAGTGGTCATTATGTCCTCCAGCAGCCTAAGCCTATAGCAGCATAACGACACATATTTTCAGTTCAGATTATTTAGTTAAACGGCGCTTATTTACAACAATATCGTCACAAGGCACCCCACAAAGGGTCCCACTGATGGTCATTGTTATACTAAAAACCACAAGGATTGGGATACCTCTCTCTGTCAGACTGATTATAACCATTGGAAAAGAGAAGGGGTCATATAGGTAGCAGAAATGGAGGGTGTGTTTGCACCTCAACCATAACTGAGCCAGTTTAGGCTAAACCTGACTCCCCCTTGCTCCATCCAACAGGGAGGGAGCCTTCCTCCCTCCCTGATAACCTAAGCCACGCTAACTATAAGCTTTACCAAAAAGGAAAGTTTTAAGCCTAGCCTTAAAAGTAGACAGGGTGTCTGCCTCACAGACCAAAACTGGGAGCTGGTTCCACAGGAGAGGAGCCTGATAACTAAAGGATCTGCCTCCCATTCTACTTCTAGAGACTCTAGGAACCACCAGTAAACCTGCAGTCTGAAAACAAAGTGTTCTGTTAGGAACATATGGAACAATCAGATCTCGATGTATGATGGAGCTAGATCATTAAGGGCTTTAAATGTGAGGAGGAGAATTTTAAATTCTATTCTGGATTTAACAGGGAGCCAATGAAGGGAAGCTAAAATAGGAGAAATATGATCTCTCTTTTTAATTTTCATCAGAACTCTTGCTGCAGCATTTTGAATCAGCTGAAGGCTTTTAACTGCATTTTGTGGACATCCTGATTGTAAAGAATTACAATAGTCCAGCCTTGAAGTAACAAATGCATGGACTAGTTTTTCAGCGTCACTCCTGGATAGGATATTTCTAATTTTGGCAAAGATGAAAAGAAGGAAATCCTAGAAACCTGTTTAATATGGGATTTAAATGACATGTCCTGGTCAAAAGTAACACCAAGGTTTTTTTACTTTATTACCGGAGGTCAATTTAATGCCATCCAGGTTAAGTGATTGACTAAGCAGTTTCTTTTTTAAAGACTCTGGTCCAAAGACGACAACTTCTGTCTTGTCTGAATTTAGAAGCAAAACATTTAAAGTCAAGTTTTTATATCTTCAAGACATGCTTGTAGTCTATCTAACTGATTGGGTTCATCAGGATTTATGGATAAGTAAAGCTGAGTATCAGCGTAACAGTGAAAATCTATCCTATGCTGCCTGATAATTTGACCTATTGGAAACATATATATAGTAAAGAGAACTGGCCCAAGTACTGAACCCTGTGGTACTCCACAATTAACCCTGGAGTTTAAAGTTGATTTATCATTTACATGAACAAACTGGAATCTGTCAGACAGATAAGATTTAAACCAGCCTAGCGCTGTTCCTCTGATCCCTACAGCATATTCCAGCCTTTTTAAGAGAATATTATGGTCGACTGTATCAAATGCATCACTGAGATCTAACAGAACCAGTACAGACACAAGTCCATTATCTGAGGCCATAAGAATATCATTAGTGACTTTCAGCAGAGCTGTTTCAGTGCTATGATGAGCTCTGAAGCCTGACTGAAACTCTTCAAACAGGTCATTGCTGTGTAAATGCTAACACATTTGATTAGCAACTATTTTCTCAAGAATTTTAGATAAGAATGGAAGATTGGATATAGGTCTGTAATTTTTCAAGTCATCTCGATCAAGCAAAGGTTTCTTAAGTAAAGGTTTAATTACAGCTAACTTAAAAGCCTGTGGTACATATCCATTTACTAAAGATAGATTAATCATATCTAAAATGGGGCTGATAATCAGAGGGAACACGTCCTTAAATAATTTGGTTGGGATTGGGTCTAACATTCAAGTTGACGGTTTAGATGAAGCTAATATTTCTGATAACTGAGGAAACTTCACAGGATCAAAACAGTCCAAACACAAATCAGGTTCTGCAGTTATTTCCAATGTTGTCTCACTTGCTGAGAATGAAGTAATCATCTTCGGGAGTATGTCAAAGATTTTATTTTTAATACAATCAATTTTATTTAAGAAGAATCTCATGAAGTCATGACTGCTAAGAGCTAAGGGAATGGATGGCTCAACAGAGCTATGACTCTGTGGAAGTTTAGCAACTGTACTAAAGAGAAACCTGGGATTATTCTTGTTCTCTTCTATTAATGATGAGAAATAAGCTGTTCTGGCTTGGCGAAGTGTCTTTTCATACAACAGTAGGCTATTTTTCCAGATTAAGTAGGAATCTTCTAGGTGTGTAGAGTGCCATTTTCTCTCCAGTTTTCTAACATTGTGCTTTAAAGTATGCAGCTGTGAATTAAACCAAGGAGCTAGCCTCCTATGAATGATTACCTTCTTTTTCAAGGGGGCTGCATTGTCTAATGCATCACGCAATGATGAAGAAACACTATGAACAAAAGAATGAATATGTGAAGGGGCAGAAACAAAATTATTGCCCTCCACTGTGTTTTTCAGTGATAATGAGGAAATTAAAAGTGGAACAGATTCTTTAAAGGTTGTTCCAGCATTTTCTGATAATGATCTACTATAATGAAATTTTCTTTCAGGTGTGGAGTACTCGGTTAAATTAAACTCAAAGGTTATTAAGAAATGGTCAGACAGGACAGGGTTATGAGAAAATATTGTTATGTCTTTACACTCAATGCCATATGTCAGCACAAGGTCCAGAGAATGAAGACAAAGGTGGGTGGGTTTGTTAATGTTTTGAGCAAAGACAATTGAGTCTAAGATAGCATTATTTAGGCCATCACTTTCAGTGTCAACATGAATGTTAAAATCCCCCACTATAGTAACTTTATCTGTATTTAACATTAAATCAGATAAAAGGTCTGAAAACTGATCTAAAAATTGAGAGTAAGGGTCTGGCGGACTCATTTATAGTAACATAATCCTCTTGCTGCAGCCAGGTTTCTGTGAGGCAAAATAAATCAATCTGATTGTCACAAATTATGTCACTAACTAGCACAGTCTTTGAAGAGAGAGATCTTATGTTCAGTAGGCCACATTTCATTGTTTTATTTTTCTTTTCTGTCTGAGTTGTGTTTATTTTTATGAGATTTTCCTGATTTCCTCCTTTTAGGTTATTTTTTAATCTATTCAATTTTGGCCGTTTATTCAACAGTGCTGGGCTTGGTTTGCTGTTGTGAACTCTCAAACTAACCACTAAACCATGTCCTTATAGGTCAGAGTTGAAGTCATCTTGTGCAAGCAACCACTCTGGCTCCTAAAATCATTTGCAGTCTAATCGCTGCCCTGTGCATTTCATACTTACAGGCACCCCTGGTACAGTGCCACAATTGCCACAATTATTAGCAATTATTGGGGGGGGGGTTGCAAAACTTGAGGGATGTATTTGTATTTACATATTAAATAAATATGCTAGAATAAAGGGATTTTAATTCTATAGGCAACAGAAGCATCTTTTTGAGTTATTGTAAAACACTTTAGCTTGAATAATCATCACAGTTTATCAACATAAAGATATTTACTGATGGAAATTTACACAATAATGACTTCAGCTTTTTTATATGTATTTGCTGCTTGAATACAGATTCGTCTAAGTCTCTCACTTGGCCTACAGGAAAATCCATGATTCAGTGTCAGTTGTGTTGATGTTAGGATGATTCAAATAGACCTGCAGTGCTCAAATCTCCTCTAAGCTTTTGATTCCTTCAATCCCCTGAGGTAGTTGTTCAGCTTGAAATTGCATCTGCAGACTCCCACTGTTTGGTATTAAAATGCTGGCATTCCTGTGTCGCTTAGCTTAACTGGGAAGGAGATACAACAGTGTTGTGTAACAGCAGAAATCATGAACATTGTGAGAAGGGGACATGATGGGTTGCTAATAGTATGTTTCCAGGGTTTGGTTTTATTACTGTGCCTTTTTTATTTTTGCATGCGTCTTCCAGACATCCTCAGTAGGTGTTTACGTGGATAGATTATGAACATGACCAACTGTGTTCTGCACTTTTTTTAGGTGAGAAAAAAAATGCACGCTGTGGCATCACTATGCTGTGTGAGTCAGAAGAAGCATTTGTTGAAATGTGGGTGATGATGAGAGGCATACATGTCAAACCACTCCACGCAATACATCACAATCATCTTGTTTCATTCTGACTATTGCTCAACACCTGCTTTCCATAGAACTGGGGATACCACGCTTCAAATCAAATTTATGTCTGTGAGAGTTTCCTTTTGTGTTTTACTTATTGTTATGGACATTTGTCATGAATGTAGCGAAGCCGCTAAAAGTCAGGACGGGAAAAAAAACAGACCAGGAAACACTGCAGTTTAAATATTGATTGCACAATAGAATCAAGACTCAGGTGCTTTAATCACTGAATGCACCCTTAAAGAGAGAAGCAGAACATGTTTGAACAGGATATTTATCACAGTTAATGTGAGTCCCAGCTGGGAAGGGAGCTCTCTGTTCTAGTTTATATGAAGCCTCCAGGTGCCACTGTACATCAAACAAGTCCATGTTCAACCAGGGTTGATTCCAGGAAGAGATTAAGCTCTATTGTCATTCCCCCAGCAACAGGACAATGCTTCATTACAAAAGACCATATTGCCCAGCATAGACTGGAATGATCAGAGTTTCTTCCAGCTAAATAATGTAGCACTGCCCCTTCAATGCTTACTGCTGTGCATTTCCAGACAGCTGCCTGAAGGAGGCCACTACACATTTCTATTGATGACAAGAAACAAAACTTGTGCTGTTTGGAAATATATTTCCGCATGTTTTGGTCTTTGAAAAACACATCATCAAAAAATGCTCAACAAGATAAGAGGCACAGTATGCAGTTGTGGAAGATGGAAAGAAAATGCAGCATAATAACCTACCGAATTTAGCAAACGTTTTTAGCAGAATTAAACATGCCCATGGCACAGAATATTATACCCTTTTGTCATTTTGCTGAAAATCTAACAAGCAGAAGGTTTTTTTTTGTTAATTAGCTGGGCTAATGCCTTAGTTAGCAAGCCTGCAGTCTGCTGCTTTACAGACCTGCCACTATATTCTCTTAGCATGCCAACTGTGCTTCCAATAAAGCATTACCTTAGTACCAGTAACAGGCAGTGCTCCTGTAGTTTCCACTTCATGACATTTCAAACATTGGACTATCTTGTAAATTAAAGAAATGTAACCAGAAAAGCTCTAAAACAGATAAGAAAAGGGTCTAGTGAGGACTGTTCTCCAAACAGAGGGTCCCCCTGGAACTTTCTCTGTCATCTCAGTAATAGACATAAAATCATAAGAATAACATGATAGGTCGGTCACTCAGTCATTTTCGAAGCTGGTGCCTATCTCCAGCAGTCTATGGGCGGGAGGCGGGGTACACCCTGGACAGGTCACCAGTCCATCGCAGGTGACATGAAAGGTTTTTTGTGGTTTTGAAATCATAATTTTTTGAAACCTTGGTATACATTTATGTTGGTAACATGCCCATGTCCACAGTTGGCCATCCTTGTGCAGCAGATTTGTTAAGCACCAGACTACAGGCTGGTGACCTCAGCAGAGAGCCTGACAATTTAACCAACTACTATCAGTTAAGTGTATTTGTTTTACTCTATAAAAACTAGTAATGCAAAAAGGTATGTGTTGAGGGCACATGAAGACTAATATTTAATTAGACAGTTGTTTATGTTTTTGCTTTAGTCAATGTATTAAAATCTAAATAACAATTTAAAAATGTTAGACATAATGTTGATAAAACTAATAATCAATATATTATACTAATTCTGCTACAACAAGAATCATACTTTCTTTTTTGTTTTGAATCAAAGCAGAAAGATTATCTTATAAATTTATCTTTTAAATTCTTGTATAAAAACCATATTAGAGTGAAACCATAGTATTATTATCAAGGTTATCAGACTGTGAGTAAAATATAGACCCATGTCTACTTATTTCTCACTTTTGGTGTATAATATTTCCAAATAGCCATTATCATTGCATTCTTGGCACACTAATGGACTATTGTACCTGCCAGCTGGTGTGGCCTGAATTTTAAGCTATATTTGAAGTTAAATCAAACATCAGAAGCTGGGTTTGGCCTCTGCCTCAGTCCAAGATGAACCATGGTGATTATGGGGCCATCTGCTCCCTGTGTGCCCAGCTGGAGGCTGGAGCGAAGTAATCTGAACTGATGAAGCCCGACTTAGCCTGTGATGTTTGCGCATCTCAGGAATCAAAGCCTTCATGTAATGATTGGCGCCTCAAATGAGGAGGTCTGTTTTGTATTCAGTAGGTATATTCACATCTATGCATGTTATATTGTAGGAAGCCACAGAACATGACAGGGAACACAATGCAATATTTTCATTTGAGCCAATCGGAGTCATCTGAGCAGAAAATTAATGGGTTCAATTAGCCTTTAGTCAGAAATGTAAAGTAATGAGTCAATCCACGGCATAATGTGCTTGATCCTACTTTGTCCGTTCTGCACCGGGAGCGTCTGGCAGACTAATGTTGCCTCTCCCTAATACGCCACACCAGGAAGGAGCCTGATGGAGCCTATTAATAATTAAGCAGCATGATTACAGTGATGTATGCCCCTAATTCTAATTCCATTTATCAGCAGTCTTGAAAAGACGGCCATGCAGAAGAGTGTTGTGCATTGTGTTAAAGCTGATAGAGAAAAGGGCAAAGAGATAGGGTTGGACATAAAAGAAGGCAGAGTGTTCGGATTCTGTCTTGGGAGGAGGCAGAGGAAGAAGAGCAGGAAGACACCCACTATTCAGCCATCTGTGCCCCGAAGACACACAAAGAGCTCAAGAAAAACCTTTGGATGTGTGTTTTTGTGGTTTATAATGTATATGGAAGCTCTATTTGTGAGTTTGTTTGCTACATAAATTATGGCATTAGATCTTTGTGCAATGTTCTGCTAAAGAGCAGGAGCTCATCACTTTACTTGACTGTTAAACGTTTTGTTGTATACATATACAGGGGTTGGACAATGAAACTGAAACACCTGGATTTAGACCACAATAATTTATTAGTATGGTGTAGGGCCTCCTTTTGCAGCCAATACAGCGTCAATTCGTCTTGGGAATGACATATACAAGTCCTGCACAGTGGTCAGAGGGATTGTAAGCCATTCTTCTTGCAGGATAGTGGCCGGGTCACTACGTGATACTGGTGGAGGAAAACGTTTCCTGACTCGCTCCTCCAAAACACCCCAAAGTGGCTCAATAATATTTAGATCTGGTGACTGTGCAGGCCATGGGAGATGTTCAACTTCACTTTCATGTTCATCAAACCAATCTTTCACCAGTCTTGCTGTGTGTATTGGTGCATTGTCATCCTGATACATGGCACCGCCTTCAGGATACAATGTTTGAAACACTGGATGCACATGGTGGTCCTCAAGAATGGTTTGGTAGTCCTTGGCAGTGACGGCCCATCTAGCACAAGTATTGGGCCAAGGGAATGCCATGATATGGCAGCCCAAATCATCACTGATCCACCCCCATGCTTCACTCTGGGCATGCAACAGTCTGGGTAGTACGCTTCTTTGGGACTTCTCCACACCGTAACTCTCTCGGATGTGGGGAAAACAGTAAAGGTGGACTCATCAGAGAACAATACATGTTTCACATTGTCCACAGCCCAAGATTTGCGCTCCTTGCACCATTGAGACCGATGTTTGGCATTGGCATGAGTGACCAAAGGTTTGGCTATAGCAGCCCGGCCGTGTATATTGACCCTGAGGAGCTCCCGACGGACAGTTCTGGTGGAAACAGGAGAGTTGAGGGGCGCATTTAATTCTGCCGTGGTTTGGGCAGCCGTGGTTTTATGTTTTTTGGATACAATCCGGGTTAGCACCCGAACCTCCCTTTCAGACAGCTTCCTCTTGCGTCCACAGTTAATCCTGTTGGATGTGGTTCGTCCTTCTTGGTGGTATGCTGACATTACCCTGGATACCGTGGCTCTTGATACATCACAAAGACTTGCTGTCTTGGTCACAGATGCGCCAGCAAGACGTGCACCAACAATTTGTCCTCTTTTGAACTCTGGTATGTCACCCATAATGTTGTGTGCATTTCAATATTTTGAGCAAAACTGTGCTCTTACCCTGCTAATTGAACCTTCACACTCTGCTTTTACTGGTGCAATGTGCAATCAATGAAGACTGGCTACCAGGCTGGTCCAATTTAGCCACGAAACCTCCCACACTAAAATGACAGGTGTTTCAGTTTCATTGTCCAACCTCTGTAGTTGTATACATACATGTTACCAAATGTTAAAATATGCCGTATATTTGCCCAGAACAGATCTGTACTGACTTTTGTGTTCTGTGTTATTATACAGTTTACAAAAATTAAGACAACCTATTCTGTTTTCAGTTCTGTATTAATAAATGTTCACATGTTGATGTCATGTTGTGTAACAAAAGGAAAGTGATTTATTACAGATGAAACCCAAAAATAATACATTTTTAGGAAATGAACAAAAACAGGCATTTTCTAGTTGATGACAAAGTTTGGACACCTTCTAATACCCCCTATCGCTGAAATAACTTCATTAGATGCTTCTTTTCGCCTATGTACTAGTCTCTATCAGTCTTGTGAAAGTTTTCCCCAACTCCCACTTTCAGCTCTGGGATTTTCGAGGGGTTTCTTTCAGGGATTCACATAAAATATCCATAGATGGCATAGGCTATGCTACGCTATCCAAGACGAAGAATTTTTGTGTTGCTGTACTTGATTAAAATACTTAAGTACATTTTGGGAACATTGAACATCTTTTTTTTTTTTCTTGAGAGAGAGAATGTCCTGTATTGCTTTCAGTTTCATTGTGCCAAAAAAAACAACAAATGTTTAAGGACTTCATATCCAAACATATGCAAGGCTATGCTATGCTTTGCTGCGCTACATATCTTATTCTATGCTATGCTGTTAGTGTAAGTCAGTGTGACACAATTGAGAACAGATAAGAATGCAAAGAAATTATGAAGCTAATAAATCAGACGTATTTAAAGTATTTCACAGATAGGAACCCAAAATCAGAAGCTGAATCCATCACATTTGCAGGATTTGTTTTTTGCTATCAGCACATCCACATTTAAAGACACAACATCTGCCTTGACCGTGTGCTACAGTTCTTCAAAGTGCAGCCCTGCAGCAGCTTGTAAAACGTGACAAATGATGGGTGGGCTCCCCTGCTTTGCCTGCTTTGCTCTTGGCTTGCTTGCAAGGCCGATAGATTGCATCATTATAGAGAATGAAGTCATACTGTAACATACGGGAGGAACAGGTGCTGAAAATTTAATTAGAGCAGGAAGAAAGATGCCAGGAGAACATGCAAATGTACCGCCCTCACCCAAACTCAGTTCTGACTGACACAAACATTTATGTTCAGCTTGCGCCAGATTATATCGGTTGCTTTTTAGTGCTCAGCATGGCGCTGTCATTTCCGGTACAAGACGAATATCTATAAAAATGTCACCAGCTGTCATTAGATATGAACAAGCTGCTCTATAATGACTAAATCAGTGTGTTTTTTTCATCATCAAATAAGCAGATTAGTTCACATGTAGTGGATCTTGAGAAGCATAGCAGAATAACAGGGGAAGTAAGGAAGGCAAATAAATTGGTGAAAATGTTGCAATCCAGTGGATGTGTCTGCCGATATATCACCAGGTTATTAATGATGCAGTCTTACCCCGCAGTGGGAGCTGTCAGGGTACTGAGCTGCTGGGCTTTTCAGCCTCATCAGCACTACAGCATTATATGTGCAGTGCAGGGTTGTTGGGTAGCACCACCGTAGCAGCCTCTGAACACCCCCAGCCTCTTCTATGTGTGGTAATGCTATGAATGCCTCTGTGCTACAGTTCTTTCAACAAGAAAATACAGTTTACATGGATGTCCTCTGTCTTGAAAGCTTGTACAACAATGTAAACTCTGCAAAACACACATTTTTATTTTGCTACCATGTCATACTCTAGTTTTAAACATAAACAAGGAATTTGATAGCAATAATATTTCAAACATCAGACCTGTGTCATTTGTTCTATTATAAGTATTTCAGCTTCAGAGATTTGAAATTTATTGGGTTCTTTCTTTACTCATGTTCCATCCCCTAGGCCAGGTTCATAAAAATTGGCTTGATAGTTTTATTTAATCCCCTCTTCAGACAGACATATGAAACAACAAATGCATAATTTCTAGGCTTTAATCCAACTTGCCATCTTTACCAGGTAGCTTCTGCCCTTGATGCTGTGGTGTTCAATGCCTTTATAAAGTGTGCAGGCTTCTTTCACCGTCAGCCTCCCGTTTTGTGTGTATGGAGATTGGCTGCACTGGTGTGTTCCGATGTGTTAGGCTGGTTTCAAGAAGCAAATTTCTATCTTTTCTTATGTTAATGTGGGTATTTTCACTTAAACAAAACTCCAGCAAAGAAAGTTTAGTTTTTATAAAGTAATAAAAGCTTAGTACGCACAGAGCTGCACAGAGAAAGAAGGCTGGTCAGAAACAAAAAAGTTTTATATTTTTCTAATCAGTGAACATACATAAGTGCTACAAAGTCGCACTGACAACAGCACTCTTCCATATAGGGAATCTTTCATTGAATAAAGAAGACATAAAGTTAGCTATTTTCAGTTTGAGTGAGGTGTTTAAAAATGAGGCCAGAGGAACCACAGGGGTGTGAGAGTTAGGTTTGGACGATATTAGGAGAATATACAATAAGCGATAATACTGCTGAATGTTGCAATAGTGATATTACTTTTGATGAATAAACAAATGATTAGAAAAGTGTTATTGTCTTAGACCCCAGAAAATTATTATTCTATCCAATAAATATTTTCTTTTCATATTTCCATCTCACCCACAATGTTTTACTGAAAAACTTACCTCAGGCTGGCGCCTGCTGCTTTAGCGTTAATACAACTTAGCTTTACCTTGTAAAACGTGTTATGCTGCATTAAACAAGTGTCACCAAGCATATTACAGGCATAGAGAGCTTGAATGCATGACACTTAAATACCTATAATATTAATAATTAAAATCCCGGCAGTTCTTCGCAATATGTATATTGCGTAGAGTGATGTCACGATAACAATAAATGTGCTATATACAAATTAACAGTCTTTAAAATAGAAAAGAGACAACCTAAAAATAAATACATATAAAAACAATTAAATAAAGTTAAATTATCTGTAATCACTACGTGGTATAAAACATGCCTGCTTTTACCTTAATTAATTAACTAAATAATGATACTTTTAGTGTAAGTTTGTGTATCTGCTTCATTCAAAACATCATATCTTAGTTTAGTTCTTAGATAAAAAACAAATTAGATCAAATCTGCATCGGCAGGTCAGAGCTTTTTTTGCTTTCGGTGTGGCTTCGTTTTTAGCTTTTTTTAGAGTAGGTGTCTGTTTTTGTTTTTTTGTTTGGGATTTTTCCTTTTGTTCTTTTTGATGAAGCATTCAAAAAACGAGTTAGAAAGAAGCTAATTCAGGGTTCAAGTTCAAGCGTAGTATTTGCAGATTCTTACAGGAGTCTACAACGTACTTTTTTCTCTTTATTGCGCAGTAAAGGTGCACAATCTGGCAAGTCTGCGATTATCGAAGTGCAAGAAAAAACCTTCAGAATTTAACAAAATGCATTCCAATCCTACAGCTATTTATAATTCAGACAGATTTAAAGCAAAGGTTCCCAACCACCGCACCACCATCACTGAGCAACATATACACTATTTCTTATCAGATGCTGTGTTGAGGGAGCATCTCACAGAGGGAGCTAATCTCGTTCCCGATCTGGTTTGAGACCTCCAATCTAGCCTTGCAGGACTGGACAAGAGGTCAGGGTCTCGGGCTCCTGATGGACTGCTATTGATTCAGGGTAAAGGTGGCGATACAGTTGCAGTCGCTCAGTATTGATTTTCTGCAAGTGCAGTAGTGGAGAGCTGGCAGAATGAGAGAGCTGGAGCGGCTGTGTTATCTTCCCAACTAACCGGAAGTTTATGTATTTATTTTGTATTTATTTGTCTTTGTGGCTCTAACCTTCTCTGACACAGAGAGGTATGTCTGTGGAGGAAGGAGCTCAGCAGAGAGACATTTTGAGCAGCTTTAGCAGTGTTTTCCCATGCTTACCCTACACATGTTAAGCCACACGGAAATGTCCCTTGAGTTATCTCCACTCAGTCCTCGATGTCCTCAAATAAAAAAAAACTGGAATTGAATAATTAAAAAATGGAATTTTAATAATGAATCTTGAGATGTGAAAATAATAGGTATAAAAAAAATGATTTTACAGGCCACTAAGGTATGTGGTTGTGCTTGCTAATATAGGGCTATGTTAAGAGAACAAGAAAACTGAATTTATTTACCTAAGAGCCAACACAATAAGAGTATGACTTCCAACCTCATATATTACCTGGACTACAAAGTAATTGGAAATTGAAGAAAAACATCTAATAGCTTCTTACGTTTCTTTCAGAAAGAAGCAAGCAGTCATCCACCAATTAGTGAGAAAAGTTGACTACATGGTATTATACAAGCAAAACAGAGCAAAATCTTGCTCAGACCATGAAATATTGAAAATTATGTTGTGCGTGATACACACAGAGAGCACACTGTGCTCATGTTTGAATTCAGTGTGTGGCCCGAAGATAAAATTCTACCATGTCAATAACAACCCCAATCTGTCAAGAATTGGTGTGAATGATGAAGAAGACCCAGATGCAGAACACACTGGAGACAGGGGATGACTGAGTACTCCAATAAATGAGACGGGAGACTGAACAAACAAGAAATAATACGACAGAGATGAACAAATCCCAGGTGGGGTATATATGCTGAGAAATGACAAGTTCTGAACAGGTGAGCAACCGTTGGTATTAACCCAAGTTTGAAGCACAAACAGGAATCCATTTTACCCAAGTGATCATGGTGTTATAAAATAAAACAAGGAATGAAGCAAACACCATCGGAATTTAAAATATAAGCTGTGCAGAAACAAACTACAGGTAACTAAGAGTAACTAAAGCTAAACCCCATTACAATCAGGAGAACTAGAATAATTCAGCAAATAAAAGAAGAAAAGCAAACTATGAACATATCTACATTCATGACATCTTCAGTATTATTTAGTTCAGGGGTAAATATTTACTCCTGGTTTAGTTTTTACCTGCACTTTGCCATTTCCTTCCAACGTCCTCCCATTTTGTACACCTTCCACAACCCAAATAGCCATTTTTGCCCTCAATGCAACAAAATGTTTCCCTTGATTCACAGAGCCTAAATGATCCTTCAAAAAATATTAGATACCTTCCACATAAAAAAGGATTCTATGTTTAAGGAATCACAATATTATTTGTTGTTTTAAGATTTAGAACAAGCAAAAACACTTAACTTAAAAGAACTGAATGAATGCATTTTCTTTAATATATGATGTAGAAAAATCGAGACAACAAAATTCATGGCCCAATGATTAATATAGGACTGAACCTAAATAATTAATTTTCCCATCATTCTCATACTGTTGTTTAAGTTACATAGAAACACATTTTTCCTCTTTAAGTCTAACAACACTGTTCAGTTCTAATATAAAATGAGCCACATGTGGCTCCAGACCCTTTTCTATCTACTTAACTGTAGCACATCAGTTTTTTGAGGAATTCTTGCCACAATTACAAAAATTGTATGCTATTTTTAAAAGATTTTTTGTTACAGTCTCTACCAATTTAATGAGATTCTGCTCCCCATTTTGGCAGTGGACTCTTATGCAACAAAAGATAATGAGTCCTGATCAAATCAAAAACACACTGAGCGACCTCCAGCTGGTAGAACGTATTTACTATATCCATTTACCCACACTTTCCTATCAGTACACAATAAATAGAATAAAGAGTATTACTTTAAATAAACATGAGTCAATATGAGTGGGGAACATCCCCAAAGGCAGGTAAGAACCAACAGGCTTGGTACTAAACATTCTTTGGTAGGCAACTTCTTACCATACCCCAAAAGTCAGTTATTAAAAAGAAAAGTGTAAAAGTTTGAAAACGTAAAGGGGCCTGAAAATATAACCACTTTACCGAAAAAGAACACATACTTCTTTCTTGGTTTTCAAGTTCTCGTTTTTGTCTCAATGAATAAATTCACTGGTGGGGCTCTGCATGTATGCTGTGTTAAGCATGAGCTGGTCCCCATTAGCAGGTTAAACCGAGGATTTAACCAAATCTAAACAGTATCCATCATAACTTAAAAGTTTTTTAATTAGATCTCATAAAGTGCCAGAGGGATCCTAGTTTTCTCCAGCTGCAAGTGGCATCAAGTAAAACAGTTCTATCCATCCCTCACTTGTTGCTGCACACTGTAGGTCAGCTGGCTGAAAGGGGGCTGTTATACTTTACTCTCACAAGAAATTTTGCAGTATGGAAAGATTCCCAAAAAAACTAACTGCCGAGGTGTGGAGGCTAAAGAAGCACTAACTTTTTAAAGTTAGTTAATTTAGCATTTATTTAATATTTTTGCTTACATCTAATAAAAATAAATTCAGAATAATTCCAGCTGTGATCCAATATGTTATATCATTTTAGTAGTTGTTGGAATAATTATTTCTTTTGCACATTAAATAAAAGTAATTAGATTATGTGTACACTTTCCTTAACATCGTGTTATCACTGTGAAACAAGGACATTTTTGCTCAGTGTTATTATATTGCTGCTATATGTGCAACATCTTCCCTTTGATCTTAAATACCATCTAGGTAGGATTGACAGTTTTAGACATTAGCCTGTCCTTATGATCTGTTTTTTGATGGTATGCTTTGTTAGGCAGTGATTATTGAAAAATAGCATAGCTTAAAAAAGTACCAAGAGAATGGAAGAAAATTCAGAGGATGAATATCATTTGTCTTACTCAAAGCAGAGGGAGTAAACTTTGCCTGTATCAGAGTATATAGCAGATAAGATTGTGTACAGCTTATGACCCTGGTAGGGGTTTAAAAAATATAAAATCCACACCAACGTCTGCTTCTGTAAGTGTTACAAAGCAAATTATGCAACCATAAACCCCAAAATTCTTGATGTGCTTTGGGAAACGGTGGGTCGTTTTAAAAAGCAGATCCGTAGTTTACGAAAGGAAAAATCTACTAAGGCACACAGAAACACAAACTCCTTTTAATTTAATTAGAATGCATAGACTGCTGAGGGCTTATTGTATTTATTGTACATTTACTGCTAGGGTTTTAAATATTTATTTTATCCCATATAAATTTTAATTAGGACTTCAAACACTTTAGCTCTGTTCGGCCCAAGTAGGGCTTTTCCTTTGATCATACGTCACTCTCCCCTATTTCTTCTCCTACATTTCTTCCCCTCGGGCTTCATGCTTCTAATTGGCGCTGCGTTGCTCTCATCTTGTCTGCTGTCAGTAGGTCTATCTCTGTCTCTCTGTCAACCCATATGAAAAGAACACGGCCGAACACTGGCTGTAGGCGATGCGGGATGCCTTATTGTTCAGCGGGGGTGGGGGCACTCAGAGTTGGACAGTTAACAATGTAACATATTCTGTAACATTAATGCTGCTGTACCAAAGAAACTCACAAAGCTATTCTCAAATGTCTTGGTTAACATGTATTCTTTGCATCTCAGGCATCAAACAGAACATGGAACATGTTTTATTGTCATAATGCTTGAGGGATCTATGGAAACTCTGTTTTGTCTGTTAAAGAAGAGGAAGTCCTTGTGTTGTTGTGTTTATAGGGCTATCCTGCCCCTCCCTTCCTTTATTCCTCCCCTGGCTCCCTCTGTCTCTGTGCTGCATGTTAATGTAGTGAGGTAACACATCGGTCAATGAGCTTGTATTAACACCTGACTCCCGGACCTATCCAATGTTTGTTCCTTGCTGTGGGCTCCCCTGAGCCCTCCCCTAGGCAGATGCAGCATCTCCCACGATCAATGACAGTTTTCTACAAGGCCAGGGGAGGAAAGCAAGGGAAAGAGGCGGATGGAAGCAGTCTTTGGTGTGCTCCTGTACACTTTATGTGTCACCGATCAGGGCCAATAAAGTTAAAAATCATCCAATTCCTGTCAGCAGCATAATTCTCAGTGTTTCTCCATGGTTTAAATTTTCAATTGTCTTTACCATCTTATATTAGCATTTAACACTCTTATGCATTACTGAAATAGCATTATCCATATTTATTTACTTCAGAATATAGATCTTTACCTTAAATTGGAGATCTCCTTAAGGCTGCCATTTCCAAATTCAGCATGTTCCATGACAGACAGGGATTGAAAGTTCAAATGGATAAAACAGAGCAATTTTGCTTCTTGTTATCCCCTAAAAGTCCTTCTGTGTCTGTTTCCTCTACATAAATGTAAAGCAAACATGCATTTAGAGATTAGAAAATAGTCTCTTTTTAAATAGCCTTTTCCATCTCTGAGCTTTTTCTTTATGTATCACTGATGCCTAAAATGGCTTACGTTTAGTCTTTTTCCCTCAGAAACAACTTCGAAAACTGGTGGTACTTAGTGTCTAGATCTGATTTTTGAATTTGCAAAAGTCTGGGGGTGTTTTTTATTTATTTATCTGAAACTAATCCAGTTAGTAAAAGAAAGCTTTCATACTTCAACCCAGCCCAACATTTGTGAAGACATCCATGCAGCCAAAATCAGCTGGGCATAAATTATGGGACTTTCAGAGAAGTCTCTGCACCCTTATTAGGACACTTATAAGAAGATACCTGATAAAGATGAGAAGTTGGATTAGAGCCTAGGGAGGTTTATTGTAATTAACAGTTTTGACTTTGATGAAGAAATTATGTGCTTGTTATATCTGTAGGGAGATCAAACAAAAAAACTATTAAACTAGTATTCATGATATTGGACTTTATTTTAAGCACTGTAATTATACAGGTAAGACAAGCCTTCTTTGTTCAGTAAAACATTCACACTGAAGAGTGTTGTTGTCATTGTAGTTAGTATGATGCTTTCATCTATTGGTAAAACATCAGAGCTCGCATTCACAAAGAATAGTGTGTCTAAAAAAATATCTCCTATGGGTGTCATTCTAAGAAAAATCTTACAATTCTCGAATTGTACGATTTGTTGGGGAATTTTCTAGATAAAAGTTATTCACGAAGCCTCTTAGGTCTTAAGAGAGCTCCCAAAAGTTGACCAGTTTTTGTCACTTTTTTAGTTCGTTGGTTTGCTGTGCTCTTTTTGAAGCCTTCCACATACGCTCCAGTCGATTCTCCTGTGCATTATCCACACCTACTTTTTCGATCTTCCACCTCTTCTCATTCTTGCACTCAGGCTTTTCTGATGTCAGATAGTGCTTGAATTATCTACCCTGAATCAGCTTCATATTCAATAATATCTGCCTTTGTGTTGGTGTTAACTCGCCTCTCTTCTCTTCCCCTTTGATCTGCAGGCTCTTGCCATGGCCGAGGTAAACGGGCCGAGTCCCCTGCTGGCAGAGCCACAGATCGCCATGTTTTGCGGCCGACAGCTTCTGCACATGAACATACAAACCGGGCAGTGGGAGCCAGACCCTCAGGGCCGCCAGGGCTGCTTCAAAGAACCCAACGAAATCCTGTCTTACTGTCAGGAGGTAGGGATCTGAGCTTGGAAGATTAAACAACAGCATTACTATAAAAATCACACAGTTGTTTACATTTGTTTTCTGTTTTGGGTTGTCTTCCCCATTAAATCTATATATTAACTATATATAGTAAAGAGTTGGCGGTGTGCTGAAATATTACAATATTTCATTTGTGCCACCGTCCTCCTGTCCTCTTCTTGTTGCCTTTTACCATATGTGTGTTTTTAATGGCACACATGCTCCTGAAACACTCCTTCTGTAAGAATGTCAATTTGAAGTAAAGCAGCAAAAGACCCAGACGCCACCTGGAGGCCAAAACAGGCATCACTGCTGCAGATGGCATCCTTAGAGCTAAAAGGCCTCTAGTGGGATTATCTGACACATAATGCATCTGCAGTGCCTTTCACACAAAGCTTTGCTTTTATCTTTTGCATTCAAACAGATAGCATTTAAGCCCGCATCTAGACCGAGCTATTTACATACCTGCTGCTATTAAACCTCAACGTGAGCTTGCATTATAAACAATGGAGCTACATTCTAAGTGAAATTACATGTAAAATTTAAAATATACCTCTAGTGAGGTGTTTCTAATGTCACTTTAAACAAAAAGATATTATATATTTCTAAAATCCATTGCATGAATGTTTTCCCTGTCAGTTTTCTCCCTCCTCTTCCTCCTCCTCTCTGATCCTGGAAATTATCTTCTACCTCTTACTTTTAAAAGGTTCCCTTGTCTGAATCCCCCCTGTTCTGTCCACCTACCAATTTGTATTTGTGTCTTTGGCGTCTCTGCATGCACCCGTACCATCCAGATGTACCCTGCGCTTCCAATCTCGCACATAGAGGAGTCTAAAAGACCTGTCACCATCCCTGCCTGGTGCAAGAAAGGATTGGGCCACTGTCAGACGCACCCCTTCATCGTCCTGCCCTACCGCTGTCTGGGTAAGAAGGAACCATATCAAGGGCATTATATTCAACAAAAAGAAAATACAATGTTCCAATGCAGTCTGGAAAAATATGCAATTTTATTTCATCGTTTTCCAAATCTGGATAAGTAAAAACCCAAATATCTATGGACAACTGTTTAGGTTTCCAGACTTCATTCCCTAATCCAATATCCTAAATACACAAATCTGAATTCCTGATAAATAAAGTTGTTTTTTTTTTCATATCAGTGTCACCCTGATTTCTTTAAATTGATTTGTGTTTATGTATACCCACGTTACTGCCTGTATGACCTCTAAGGCCCATTATATCAGAGTTTCGGAATGTTATATTTATAATAATTTCCTGACAATAGACTAAACATGGGCAAGTCATTGATATCGATGTAAATCAAGGTTCAACAAAATGAAAGCATCGAAATTGCTAAAATCATCTTGCAAACTATTTGTATAGGTAAAATTCATTTAAATAAGGACCATAAAAAGAGCTGGGGTAACAGAAGTTTTCTTTGGCTGTGTGGAGCAGAGTAATCCAGTTCCACCCCTCCCCCAATTGCTGCTGTGCACTGCCCTGTCAGCTGTCTGAAAGAAGACTTATACACTATACTCTGGCTTGCAGCAAATAATTTGTGTTTTCTGTGTTTGATAAAAGGAATTAAGTCACATTATTTTAATTTTTTGTGTAAATACTATAAGATTAAATCATAAATCTCTGGTAGGGTTATAATAAGAAAATCTCATATTGGCCTATGCCCTGTCCAGGATGCTAGAAACATATTCAGAAGAAAAACAGAAGTGTTTGCCTGTATTAAAAGTTTAAAGTTGTATTTTATGTCCAGATCATAGGCTTGAAAACATCAGTCTGTGTGTAATAAACCTATCAGCATTGTTGGGTTTACCAACGCAGAACAAACTTTAGTATGTTGTTTAGATGTATTTTCTTCTCTGGGCCACTAGGGGGCCACATTGGATAATATTAACTTAATGATTGGGAGTTGTGTGCTCATCAGCACTTTTTATTCTACTCTACGGGCTGTTGAATAGGTTGTTTCATTTTTTGGTAAACCTTAAGCAGCATGTAAAATTGGAAAGTATTGTTGAATTAATTGTAATTAATATATAACATAATACAAAATGACTTGCATTTATGGTCAATGTTTTTGAACATTTTACATTCACTTTAATTAAAGCACACTTAATGAATTATTTAATTTGATACTTCATTCTAGTTTTGATTTCCCTTTTTTCTGCTGCAGAAGGCGAGTATGTGAGCGAGGCTCTTCTGGTGCCCGACAGATGCCGTTTTCTCCACCAGGAGCAGATGGACATCTGTGAGAGTTACGTCTACTGGCACAACATCGCCAAAGAGGTAGGAACAAGTTCTGTTTTAACCGAGCTTGTGCAATTAGGGTTGAAGTGGGAAGTTTTAAAACTAGTGGGGTGATTACTTTTTGTGTGTCTGTGCATGTTTAAAAAAGCTAATCCAGTTCAGACCTAAAACATTTTACACTCCTGAGAGCAGTACTGCAGAGCACAAAGATAGCAGAGTTTTATTAACTCTCCCTCACATCACATTCCTGTATTTCATGTTTCATTCACCAAAATTAATGAACTCTTATAGTAGCTTGAAAAAATATTGGGAGTATTTATACAACTTTTTTGGATTTTGTCTCATTTATTTAGATTTTGTAAAGTGGAAAAGAAATATGCATGGTTTACCAAAGATTTTACCAGTAAAAACCTAAACTGTGGTGTGTGTTTGTATTCAGCCCAGTCAAACTTTGGCTTCAGTTCAAGCTGTGAGTCTTTGGAGGTTTGTCTCTACCAACTTTGCACATTTAGAGACTTAAACCTTTGCTCATTCCTTTCAAAAAAGCTCAAGCTCAATTAAGATGGACATAGAACATTGGTGAACATCAATTTTCTAACCTTGACACAAATCTTCAGTTTGGTTTAGTTCTTGACTTTGACTAGGCCACATGAATATGTTTTGTTTTAAACAATGTCATTGCAGCTCTAACGGTGTGTTTAGGCTCATCATGTTGGAAGGTAAATCTCAAGTGTTTTGCAGCCTCTAACATGATTTCTTCCACAATTCTGCTGTATTTAGCTCTGAAAAATGTCCCGTTCCCTGCTGAAGAAAAATATTCCCTCAGCATGAGGCTGCCAACAACATGTTGGGATAGTGTGTTCAGATTGATGTCCAGCTTTAGTTTTTAAATTAAGTATTTTGCTTGTAAGCCAAAAAGTTTATTTTTGGTCTTATCTGAGGCAATCACCTTCTTCTACATATTTTCTGTATACCTTACATGGCTTGTGGGAAATGTTTTATGGCATTCTTTCAATAATAGCTCTCTTCTTGCCCCCTTTCCTTAAAGGCTAGATGTGTAGATTGCACATCAAATAGTGAACAGTGTCTTGTGAGATGGTGAAACTTATAACCTAAACCTACTTTAAACATCTTCACAACTTTATCCCCAGCCTGTCTGCTTTGTTTCTTGTCTTCATGATGCTCTTTGTTCACTCGTGTACTTTAACAAACATCTGAGGCCCTCACAGAACAGCAGGATTTATACTGAAATTAAATTATTGACGGATGACTTTATTTATTAATTAGGTGATTTCTGGAGGCACTTGGTCGTGCTGGGTTTTATTTAGTGGTATCAGAGTAAAATTGGATGCATACAAATACATGCCACACTTTTATGATTTTTATTCCTGAAATATTGTGAAACAAAAATTGCCTTTCACTTTGCCATTATTTGCTGCATTGTGTTGGTTTGTCACATAAAATCCCAAGAAAGTACACTGAGGTTTGTGGTTGTACTCTAACACAATGTTCAAAAGTCCAAGGGGTATAGATACTTCTCCTAGGAACTGTACATATTTGTTAACATCTCAGCGGAGCTTTAATCTTTTAAAAAGGGACGATGCTGATAATGAGCATACCATAAATAGCATCTTTTGACTCCCTCTGTATATCTCTGTGCTTGTGTCAGGAATGCACCTCAGAGAATCTGGAGCTCCACAGCTACGGGATGCTGCTGCCCTGTGGTGACCACTTCCGAGGTGTCGAATACGTCTGCTGCCCGGGCAGGAGCAGCTCGAGCGGAAAAGGAGAGACAGAGGAAAAGGATGTCCCTCGGACGCGGGCATCCCAGAGTGCTGGAAAACTCAACTCTGTGTAAGATGACTCCACAGAACCGTTTCAAGGTTGCAGTTCTACATACTAGTAACCAGTGAGAGTGACGAGAATTGACTGTCTTTGGCAGCACCAAGGTGATGGCCCCCACTCCGAGCCATTCTCCGGACACAGACGTGGACGAGGCTGACATGGAGGAGGACGACGATGACGTGGTGGAGGAAGATGAGGAGGAAGATGAGGAGGAAGAGGAGGACGACATTGATGAGGACGAGGCAGAAGAAGAAGAGGCAACAGCTGTGAAGGACCGGGAAGAGTATGACCCTTTTGAGATAGGTCCTTATCAGACATCTGACTACTTGGATTCTTTTTACTACGACAAAAGCCACAAACCCACCACCTCTGCACCTCTTGTCAAGGGAGACAGCCGTGAGTAACCAGTTCATCCTTCTTCTATTTCTGAAACATTTGCAGCAAGATGAGCAGTAGGTGTGAAAAACAATGCAAAATTAGCACCCAGTGCCATCGCTATTGAATACGTCATCCCCGTAGATAAAGTTTTAAAACATATCATTACAGTACACCATGCATATGTAGCGCGTACCCATGCACGCTACATATGCATCTATGTATGTTTGGTACTTGATTTCCTTCCAGTTTAACTTCCCATCAGTGTTTTCTAACCCCTTTACCTCAACAAATGTTAATGTGAAAGTGTTTCACTTTAATCTGGTGCATAACATACATTTACAACCACAGCAAGGCCACAGCAGAGTTCGTGCTTGTGCACAGTAAATACAGAAGTCAAACAAGGCACATGAAAGATCCAGTCTTTCAATTTTCAAATTCAAATTTCAGGATGGTAAATCTGTGTGAAATAGCTAGAGTTGGAGCGTTGTCTTATTTTTTTAAGTTACTGTGATAAAAGGTTATTTTTGCTGAGATTTGAATTCAATCTAGAAGTGAAAGCAAAAGCCCCGAGTCTATGTTATCACTTGACTTTGGCCTTATTTATGACACATAAGTTTAGAAATAAAGCTTCTTTATTGCAAATAAAAAGTAGGTTAGAGGAACCACATGTCATTGCTTTCCCTTTAGCAAACTGCGCTTTCACAGATCTAAAGTCCAGACACCAAAATCTCAGTGCTCAGTCGTTGAACTGCCTAATGATTGTGTGTGTGGAAGGTCCATTTAATCATGGGGTAATTGCCATTTTTCTCATGCATCCACTAACAATCTGTTTACTGTTGTTTCCTTCCAGTTACCACTGCTCGCCCGACCGATGGGGTTGATGTTTACTTTGAGAAGCCTGTGGATGACACGGAGCACGCCAACTTCCTGCGTGCCAAAACGGACCTGGAGGATCGCAGGATGAAGCGCATCAATGAGGTGAATTTCACAGGGCGGGGAGCAGGTTGACTACATGTCAGTGCAAATACCTGGTTCTAACCCAACCTTTTACATATTTTAATGGGACTTTACACAGAAGACCATTACAAAGTAGCCTATAACATTGGAGTAGAAGGGAAATGATGAAAATGATTTTACAATAAAAAAATCTTACAAATGTGGAGTGCATTTGTACTCAGCCCCCCGTACAAAAAGAGCATTTATCAGGGAAGTAGCCAAGAGGCACATGGAAACACTGGAGGAGCTGGAGAAAACCACAACAAATGTGGCAGCTCTGTTGACCCAGTAGCACACTCTGCAAATCTGACCTTTCTGTGTGGCAAGAAGAAAGTCATAATTTATAGTTTTCTGCAAGCTGTATACGGGGCACAGCAGACACATGGAAGAAGATGTCCTGGGCATATGTGACCAAACATGAACTTACAATACAGGGCAATCCTGGAATTAACATATTAGGCTAATTTTCCAGCAGGAAAGCAACCCTAAACATACAGCCATAAATCAACGCATATTCATGTGTTAGAGTGGTAAAGTCAAAGGCCAGTCATAAATCCTATTGAGAATTTGTAGCATGATTGAAAATTGAGGCTTACGGATGCTCTGCATTTAGTCTGACGAAGCTCTTGGTCAGAATGGTCAAAAGCGCCAGTTTCTAGATGTGCAAAGCTTGTAAAGATATACCCATACCCAAAGACTTGCATAGCTGTTTGCAGGAAAAGGTGGTAATATATGCCACTTTATTTTTATTGGTAGAAACCCTTAAAAACATGCATAATTTTCCTTCTTGTATACAATTCTACAAAACTTTGTGTTTATCACTTAAACCCCCATAAAATACACTTCAGTCTGTGCTTGTAATTAGACAAAATGTGACAAAGTTCAATGGTATGTATACCTTTGCAAGGTGCAGTGTGTGATCCAGCTGCTTTGGGGAAACTGCATATTCCAAATAAAAGATGGAAAAATATAGATGTTATTTTCTGACATATGCTCTTTGTATGTTTAATAAATGGATTTTAGAACATGAGTTGTTATGACAATTTTTACAGTTTTCTAAATATTTTATGTTAATTTTGTTGAGTTACCATTAGTAGCCCATTTAGTAGTATTTAGCCAGCACGTTCTGGTCAGAGTGTTATTTCTACAGTGATAAAGTGAATTTGTGTTTTTCCATCTGTCAGATAATGAAGGAATGGGCAGAGGCTGACAACCAGTCCAAAAACCTGCCAAAGTCAGAGCGACAGGCCTTGAATGAGGTAGACAGAATTTTTAAAAATAATTTTCTCTGATTTTAACTCTGAGCAGAGCTTGCATTACACGTGTTCATCAGTTTATCAGCTTACTGTTTTTCTCACTTCCAGCACTTCCAGTCTGTGCTGCAGACACTGGAGGAACAGGTCGCTGGAGAGAGGCAGAGATTGGTGGAGACTCACCTCGCCAGAGTTGAGGCCATTCTCAACAACAACCGTCGTCTAGCCTTGGAGAACTACCTGACGGCTGTGCAATCTGATCCCCCTCAGGTAAATCCATCACGGCGTGCATACAAGGGCAGAAAATTGAAATTTATGTAAAGTGAACCCTGGTAATAATCCGAAGCAGGTTTTAGATTTCATGTTTTCTGGCAGCAAATGGACGAGTTTCTTTATTTCGCAGTGCTGTGTTTTCCTGACGGCTTCCTCTCTCTCTTAACTTCCAGCCTGAGCGTGTACTGCAGGCTCTGAAGCGGTACATGGCCGCAGAGCAGAAGGACCGCAGGCACACACTGAGACACTACCAGCATATTGTGGCCGTCGACCCACAGAAAGCTGAGCAGATGAAATTCCAGGTGGGTGCTTCAAGGATACGAGGTGGCTTTCTGCTGAGAGAGAAACTCAGAGAACTTTGTGTGCTGAAGTGTCTGCATGCATGACAGAGAAGTTTGTAATTTCAGAGCTGCTGGTCTCTACGCTATTAAAGTGACATAAAAGCCGGTCTTTGCTGGCTTTAAATGCAGCTCAGTGCAGATACCTGGTTCTAACTTCTGAGCTTTCACTTTTCTTTACAAATATGTATTTTTTCATTTTGCAGGTGTACACACATCTCCATGTTATCGAGGAGAGGATGAACCAGAGTCTTGCTCTGCTTTACAAGGATCCAACATTAGCTGAAGAACTACACAGTGACATTCGTAAGACAAACTGATGTTTTTTAACTCTTTGATTTTGTAGTCTGTCTTGTTAGGAAAAAGTTACATTCACTTACTCAAATTGTGGCTTCTTGTAAATTCTGGATCACAATTATATAAAAACCCAACTATGGTACAAGTATACATCCACTAATATTTGGTTTGTCTCCTAGCAAGTTGAGCTGCAACGCACTTTGTCTGTTGCCATCAACAAGCTTCTGCCACAAATCTGACAGGATATTTGACTTTACCTAAATTGGTTGGTTTCCTGGCACAGACCCAGATTTTAGGCACAGTAGACTTATTCTCAACTTACTGGTAGCCTGCCTTATCCACTACAAAACCAGTTTCAATGTGTTCTTGGTATTATTCTCCTGCTGGAAAAAGAATTTGTGGTCCATGTTTCAACCATTTAGCTGTTGATTTGAGGTGAAGTAAAAAAAAAAAAAAAAAAAGCCGCCTTTTTTTTCTTTTTTATTTCATCCACTCTCAGCAAAACAACTGCTCCTCTTGACGCTGCCATCATCATTATGCTGCCATTGCCATGCTTGGTGGCGTGTTTATAGGTTTGAAGGCCTCACCTTGAGTCCTCCAAACATTCTTTTTAGCATTGTGGCCCAGTTAACTACAACGTTGCCTTTTTGTCCTTGGTGATTGCTGCTCTTGTCACAGTGAACAGTATAGTTGGGCCTATCCAAAACACAAACCCAATAGTCCCCTATCTTCTTCACTTCCAGCACTGACACGGGCAGGTCGCAGTTGTAAGCACAGCCTTTTTAAGCTCGAACAAAAGCAACTCTCTTACCTTCACTGAGTAAACCACTTAGTTTGCAGCAGATCTGTAAAAAACTGACAGCATAACCGGACTGAAGCTTCTTTACTGAAACTCATAACCCATTTACACACTAACAGACCTCCTATGCAACTTCTTTTATTTGGACCCCCTGAGCCAAACTGAACCTGTGAGCCAAGTTCATCCTGCCCAGTTGCTAACTTTAATACACCTAACTAATCCAGGAATGAAAAACGAATCATACGGATTTCAAGTCAGGTACATACATTCCAATTAATCCTAACTATCGAACAGTGCAGTCAGATTCAGTTATTTATTTAAATTGGATAAAAAGTTTTTCTGTCTAAGGAAACCCAGCAGATTGCATCCAGTCAGAGATTTGCAGCATTCACTCCTCCTGGCTGAGCATGTAGAGACAGTGGAGAGTCACTGGCGTTGACTTTGCAGCAATCCCTCATACTGAGCATGCATGTAGCGACAGCAGAGAGGAAAAACTCCCTTTTAACAGGAAGAAACCTCCAGCAGAACCAGAACCAGGCTCAGTGTGAGCGGCCATCTGCCACGACCGACTGGTGGTTTTGAGAGAACAGAGACAGAGACACAAAGAGAACAAAGAAGCACTGATCCAGGAGTCCTTTCTATGGGAAGGAAAAGTAAATGTTAATGAATGTAGCTCCTTTAGTCGTTTCACCTAGAAAGAAAGAACAGATAAACTCTGAGCCAGTTTTCAAGGTTAGAGTATGAGAGAGAGCACATATAATTAGTGACAGTAAAAGCTCAGTCAGTAACTATGTCTAGGAGAAAAATAGGGTTAAACACTGAAAGACAGGGCCAAGTGTATCATCGGTAGAAGGTGAGCATTAAATGGTTGGCAGCAGAAGCTTGGATGGTGCCCCCCTCCAGGAAGGTGTCACAGGTAGACAGAGTCAGGTCAGGTGTAGCTGCTAGGAAGAGAAAAGAGAGAACAAAGTTAAAAGCTGAAATAACAGCAAATAATGCAAAATTGGAGAGTAGTGTGAGAATGTAGCAGAGATAGCTCAGGATAACCTAAGCCACTCTATAAGCTTTATCAAAAAGGAAAGTTTTAAGCCTAGCCTTAAACGTAGACCGGGTGTCTGCCTCACGGACTAAAACTGGGAGTTGGTTCCACAGGAGAGGAGCCTGATAACTAAAAGATCTGCCTCCCATTCTACTTCTAGAGACTCTAGGAACCACCAGTAAACCTGCTGTCTGAGAACGAAGTGCTCTGTTAGGAAAATATGGAACAATCAGATCTCTGATGTATGATGGAGCTAGATCATTAAGGGCTTTATATGTGAGGAGGAGAATTTTAAATTCTATTCTGGATTTAACAGGGAGCCAATGAAGGGAAGCTAAAATAGGAGAAATATGATCTATCTTTTTAATTTTCATCAGAACTCTTGCTGCAGCATTTTGAATCAGCTGAAGGCTTTTAACTGCATTTTGTGGACATCCTGATTTTAACGAATTACAATAGTCCAGCCTTGAAGTAACAAATGCATGGACTAGTTTTTCAGCGTCACTCCTGGATAGGATAATATCTAATTTTGGCAAAGGTGAAAAGAAGGAAATCCTAGAAACCTGTTTAATATGGGATTTAAATGACATGCTTTATTACCGGAGGTCAATTTAATGCCATCCAGGTTAAGTGACTGACTAAGCAGTTTCTTTTTCAAAGACTCCAGTCCAAAGACAACTTCTGTCTTGTCTGAATTTAGAAGCAGAACATTTGACGTCATCCAAGTTTTTATGTCTTCAAGACATGCTTGTAGTCTATCTGGTTGGGCTCATCAGGATTTATGGATACATTAAGCTGAGTATCATCAACGTAACAGTGAAAATTTATCCCATGCTGCCTGATAATTTTACCTATTGGAAGTATATACAGGGGTTGGACAATGAAACTGAAACACCTGTCATTTTAGTGTGGGATGTTTCATGGCTAAATTGAACCAGCCTGGTAGCCAGTCTTCATTGATTGCACATTGCACCAGTAAGAGCAGAGTGTGAAGGTTCAATTAGCAGGGTAAGAGCACAATTTTGCTCAAAATATTGAAATGCACACAACATTATGGATGACATACCAGAGATCAAAAGAGGACAAATTGTTGGTGCACGTCTTGCTGGCGCATCTGTGACCAAGACAGCAAGTCTTTGTGATGTATCAAGAGCCACAGTATCCAGGGTAATGTCAGCATACCACCAAGAAGGATGAACCACATCCAACAGGATTAACTGTGGACGCAAGAGGAAGCTGTCTGAAAGGGATGTTCGGGTGCTAATCCGGATTGTATCCAAAAAACATAAAACCACGGCTGCCCAAATCACGGCAGAATTAAATGTGCACCTCAACTCTCCTGTTTCCACCAGAACTGTCCGTTGGGAGCTCCACAGGGTCAATATACAGGGGTTGGACAATGAAACTGAAACACCTGGTTTTAGACCACAATAATTTATTAGTATGGTGTAGGGCCTCCTTTTGTGGATTGACGCTGTATTGGCCACAAAATGAGGCCCTACACCATACTAATAAATTATTGTGGTCTAAAACCAGGTGTTTCAGTTTCATTGTCCAACCCCTGTATATAGTCAAAAGAACTGGCCCAAGTACTGAACCCTGTGGTAATCCACAATTAACCCTGGAGTTTGAATTTACATGAATAAACTGGAATCTGTCAGACAGATAAGATTTAAACCAGCCTAGTGCTGTTCCCCTGATCCCTACAGCATATACCAGCATTTCTAAGAGAATATTATGGTCAAATGCAGCACTGAGATCTAACAGAACCAGTACAGACACAAGTCCATTTTCTGAGGCCATAAGAATATCATTAGTGACTTTCAGCAGAGCAGTTTCAGTGCTATGATGAGCTCTGAAACCTGACTGAAACTCTTCAAACAGATCATTGCTGTGTAAATGCTCACACATTTGATTAGCAACTATTTTCTCAAGAATTTTAGATAAGAACCGAAGATTGGATATAGGTCTGTAAATTATTAAATCATCTGGATCAAGCGAAGGTTTCTTAAGCAAAGGTTTAATTACAGCTACCTTAAAAGCTTGTGGTACATATCCATTTACTAAAGATAGATTAATTATATCTAAAATGGGGCTGGCAATCAGAGGGAACACGTCCTTAAATAATTTGGTTGGGATTGGGTCTAACATACAAGTTGAAGGTTTAGATGAAGCTAATATTTCTGATAACTCAGGAAGCTCCACAGGATCAAAACAGTCCAAACACAAATCAGGTTCTGCAGTTATTTCCAATGTTGTCTCACTTGCTGAGGATGAAGTAATCATCTTCGGGAGTATGTCAAAGATTTTATTTTTAATGCAATCAATTTTATTTAAGAAGAATCCCATGAAGTCATGACTGCTAAGAGCTAAGGGAATGGATGGCTCAACAGAGCTATGACTCTGTTTAAGTTTAGCAACTGTACTAAAGAGAAACCTGGGATTATTCTTGGTCTCTTCTATTAATGATGAGAAATAAGCTGTTCTAGCTTGGCGAAGTGTCTTTTTATACAACAGTACGCTATTTTTCCAGCTTAAGTAGGAATCCTCTAGGTGTGTAGAGCACCATTTTCTCTCCAATTTTCTAACATTGTGCTTTAAAATACGTAGCTCTGAATTAAACCAGGGAGCTAGCCTCCTATGAATGATTACCTTCTTTTTCAAGGGGGCTGCATTGTCTAATGCATCACGCAATGATGAAGAAACACTATGAACAAAAGAATCAATTTGTGAAGGGGAAGTAACAGAATTATTGCCCTCCACTGTGCTTTTCAGTGATAATGAGGAAATTAAAAGTGGAACAGATTCTTTAAAGGTTGTTACAGCATCATCTGATAATGATCTACTATAATGAAATTTTCTTTCAGGTGTGGAGTACTCGGTTAAATTAAACTCAAAGATTATTAAGAAATGGTCAGACAGGACAGGGTTATGAGAGAATATTGTTATGTCTTCACACTCAATGCCATATGTCAGCACAAGGTCCAGAGAATGAAGACAAAGGTGGGTAGGTTTGTTAATGTTTTGAGCAAAGCCAATTGAGTCTAAGATAGCCTAAATATAGCATTTAATGCTATCACTTTCAGTGTCAACATGAATGTTAAAATCCACCACTATAGTAACTTTATCTGTATTTAACACTAAATCAGATAAAAGGTCTGAAAACTGATCTAAAAATTGAGAGTAAGGGCCTGGTGGACGGTACAAAACAACAAACAGAAGTGGTTTTAGTGCTTTGCAATTTGGATGAGGAAAACTAAGGATTAAATATTCAAAAGAGTTGTAGCTATTGATTGGTCTGTGACTAATCAATAAATCAGACTGAAAGATGGTTGCTACTCCTCCTCGCCCAGTATTTTGAGGTATGCGAAAATTTAAATAATTAGTAGGAGTTGACTCTGTCATGGAGTGACATTTTGGACTTGTTGGTTTATTTTGTAATTTTGATTCTCCTTATGGCTCTTTGTTTATTTCTTAAGTTATTGTTTCTATGTTCCCCTCTAGTTTCTCTGTTTACTTTAGTTCATAGTTATTCTAGTTCTTTATTTCCTCCTCTGATTTATTCTCTTGCTTAGTTTGTGTTTTCTGTTTCAGTCCTTTCACCCATCCTCAGCCTTTGTATTTGTTTCACCTGTTCCTTGTCACACCTGTTCCCTGTGTCTTTGATTACCTGCCTTTTGTTCCCCTCTCTGTGCTCTGTGCATATTAGTTGTTCTGTTTGTTTAGTTCCTCGCTGGTTCCTTGTTTCTATGTCGGTGATGTCTATGCTTCGTTTATGCTACGCTACGTTTCTATGTCTATGCTTTGTCTATGCTTCGTTTAAGCTACGTGTACCATGACTATGTTTTGTTCATGCTTCGTTTTGCCATACTACCTGGAGTGTGGAATAAATTATGATGCGGCTACCGAGCTCTGTTCTGCGTTTTGGTCCGACCCACAGTCCTCCCTCGACATGACTCATTTATAGTAACATAATCCTCTTGCTGCAGCCAGGTTTCTGTGAGACAAAATAAATTAATCTGATTGTCACAAATCAAGTCCTTAATTAGCAAAGTCTTTGAAGAGAGAGATCTTATGTTCAGTAAGCCACATTTGTTTTATTTTTTTATGAGAATTTCATGATTTCCTCCTTTTAGATTATTTTTTAATCTATTCAATTTTGGTTGTGGGTCAGACACTGTCTTAATAGGGTAATGGGTAGGTAGCAGTACAGAAGCGGCAGAAAGGAGTGTTAAACTATGACCCTGCTTACTGGTTTGAACCCTGGGTTGTCAGAGTTTTGGAGAACTAATACCGTAAATTAGATCAGATTACTAGAAAAAAGAGCTGCTCCATCCAAAGTGGGATGGATGCCATCTCTCCAGATCAGACCAGGTTTTCCCCAAAAGGTTCGCCAATTATTAATGTGGCCCACGTCGTTTTATGAAATCTAGATTATGGTTATTATTACATTTAATATTCTTATTTATTTTGTTTTATTATGCCTGGCCTTCACTGAATACCTTAAAAGCCTTGAGGGCTTCCCAGTGGTGGACAGTGCTGTTCCAGCTGTTTCTGGTTTATGGCCAATCAGACATGTTATCCTTCCTGAGTTGTTAAAAGTTGTTAAAATCTTAATATTCCTTGCAGCTTCAGGTCCGATGGTTGAAAGTTCAATGAAGCAATTTTTTCCAACAGGAGAGTGATCCCTAACACTCAGATAACTGGTTTTGGAATGAATAAACAGGCTAACATGTTGCTTTTGAACAACCCAGACCTCAAGCCTGTAAAACATAGTAGACTGTGACTGCCAGGAAACAAAGAAAAATTTAAATAGTAATGAACTGTAACATTGCTTCCCTGAAGAATTGTAAATATCCTGGCAGAAGTATGCCAGGAGCTCGTTGATGGCTCTAAAAATGTACTCTAAACTTGCTAATTGACATGTAATCAAATATTAGTTGGGATGTATGCATATTTTTGAATTTGTATGTAATATTGTGATTCAAACTTATGTATCCAGTTCATGTTTTTAAAACGTTGCAGTAGTTTGTTCAAATTAATTTTTAAAAGCCCACAATGTCATAACTGTATTTTGTGGTGGACCAGAGGCAGACAAGCACGGAGAAAAGCAGAGTGGGATCAAAACTCCAACTTTAATTTTAAGAGTTCACTCACATGAAGGCGAGGTGCAGGGTGGCAAGATAATCCAGTTGACAGGGTATTTGAAAACAGAACTTAACAGAATCCAGTGCAAGGACAAACATCCAAAAGAGACATCTCACAAGAACATGGAAAAGACATAACGACACCACGTGGAACAAAGGATGAAGGCAACTTAAATACAGACAAAGGTGGACATGAAACAATAGGGCAGGTAATCAGAGGAACAGGGAACAGGTGGCACAAGGAGGCTAGGAGGTAGAGGGAGCAGGTGAACCTAATAAAACCAAAGCATGAGGAAAGGGACTAAAGACAAGACAGTAAGCAGACCTAAATGAAACTATAAACCAAGATAAAAATAAAGCATAAGAATCAAGGATAAACATGGACTGAAGGAAACTGAGAAACTGAAGGGAACACAACAACCTAAGCACTTAGGAAAATAGGAACCAAAAGAGAACCCTGACTAAAAAGTAAACAACCCTAAACAAACACTGACTGAACCAAAACTGAGGGTGAAGCAGAGGAAACGAGGACTAGAATAAAAGTAAACAATAACGAAAGTTACGTATGTAACTACGGTTCTATGAATCCCGGAAGACCGCCAGAGGCGGTGCTTCAAGCACTGAATGATCATTCTTGCGCATGCGCAGGTCGAGAAATTAATAACAACATTGTCACATGTGACCTACCGGTGGCTCACGTGAGTCTATATAGTCACATGACACCGGGTGTCCAGTCCCGACAATCTTCTTGCGAGCACGCGGAGACCGAGGGACCGAGCGCTCTGGCGGTCATCCGGGATTCATAGAACCGTAGTTACATACGTAACTTTCGTTCTATTTCATCCCTACTGACCGCCAGAGGCGGTGCTTCAAGCACTGGATGACGCATACCAACAGGGTCCCGAGGGATCCTACGGAGGCCCCAAGGAACACAGCAACACCACTAACCTCAGCGGGACGCAGAAGGCGGTTGCTCCAGTATTCCCTGCAAGGGATGCGGCGTGGCGACGTTCACCCTGTAAAACCTGGCAAAGGTGCTTGGTGCCGTCCAGGAAGCAGCTTCACAAATGGCCTCCAGAGGCCATGCGGTCATGGCAGCCCACGAGGTGGAGAGGCTCCTAGTGGAGTGACAGCGCACGCCGCTCGGCAGGGGCTGATCCTGCAAGGAGTAAGCCACAGAGATCATCTCCATAATCCAACGTGCCAACCGCTGTCTAGAAAGGGCCTGACCTTTCCGAGAGCCAGCATAACAAACGAAGAGACAGTCAGTCCGACGAATGGGTGCCGTGGAGCGGACATACGCCTCAAGCGCTCGGGCAGGGCAAAGAGGCTCAGAGGGGGCACCAGGATTAAATCGGGAAAGCCGGAGTGGCAGCACACTGCCAGCCACTGCAGGCACCTTTGGCACAAAGGGCGGACACAAGCGCCTGGCACCCTTCAGGAACAGCGTGACATCCCCATGCCGGCCAACAGAGCAACCACCAAACCCAACATGCCAACGGGAAATGGCTGCTACATACACCTTCAAGGTGGAAGGGGATCACCCTAGATCCAGCAACTCCTGGAGGAAGGACAGCAAATGGGTAACAGGACAGCGAATAGGGTCCAGTCCCTTACCACGGCACCAGCCGGCAAAGACCGCCCATTTAGCACCATAGGCGGCCCGCGTGGATGGTGCCCATGCACCAGTCATGGTCTGTCCAACCCTGCCTCCATAATGGGAGAAGGCAGAGCCTGCACCTGTAGAGGCCAAAGCCAGAGTTTCAGGCGGCCCGGATCGGGATGGAGAATCCGGCCTCCCATCTGGGAGAGGAGGTCTCTCCTGGAGGGGAGGCACATCGGCAAGCTGGAGCAGAGCCTGTGCAGCAGAGGAAACCAGGTCCTCCCTGTCCAAAAGGGGGCTACCAGCAGGAGCTCGTGCCTGTCCTGAAGAACCCTCAGAAGCATCTGGGGGATCAGGGGAAACGGGGGAAAGGCGTAGAGAAGGGTCCGGGGCCAATCGTGTGCCAGTGCGTCGCAGCCCAGAGGACTAGCATTGTCCATCAGGGAAAACCAGAGGGGACAGTGAACTGCATCTCTTGAGGAAAACAGGTCCACCTCTGCCCTGCCGAAGGTGGCCCAAATGCGATCCACCACCTCCGGGTGAAGCCGCCACTCCCCTGGAAGTGGCACCTGCCGAGACAGAAAATCCGCGGAGACATTCTGCGGACCTGGAATATAGGCTGCCCTGAGGCTGGGAAGGCATGGCGCCGCCCAGACCAGGAACCGCCGGGCCAGGGACAGTAGTCTCAGAGACCTGGACCCTCCTTGGTGATTTACATGGAAGACAACCGTGGTGTTGTCCGACCGGACCAACACATGTCGTCCTAGCAGCCCTGGAAGGAAAGCACGGAGGGCCAGGAACACAGCCATCAGCTCCAGAACATTGATATGGACCCCGCACTGCCGCGGGGACCACACCCCCTGAGCCGCACGGACTTGCCAGGTCGCTCCCCAACCCTTGGAGGAAGCATCCGTATGGACGACTTCCCTCCGACACGGAAGGGGGCCAAGCGGGACACCCGCCATGATGTAGGACCCGTTCTGCCACTGGGACAGAGACTGTAGGCACCGAGGCATGCCCAGAAGACGCAGCCACTCCACAAACCGTGGAGCCCTGCCAAGACGGAAGCTCGGAAGCACGGCCAGGATATCGCCGACGCGCCGAGGAGAAGGACAGGCGGTCATGGAACCAGAATCTAGAACCATGCCTGAGAAAATAGTCACCTGGGAGGGGGTCAGGCTGCTCTTCTCCAGGTTCACCCTCAAACCCAGCTGACGTATGTGGTCGAGCACCGTCCGGGTGTCTCGGATCGCCTGATCGCGGGTTGCAGCACAAATAAGCCAGTCGTCCAAATAGGGCAGGATCCGCAGTCCCCGTGCCTGCAGGGGGGAAAGGGTTGCTGCCACACACCGGGTGAACACCCGAGGACAGAGGGAAAGACCAAAGGGAAGAACCCAGAACTGGAAGTGCCTCCCGTGAAAGGCAAAGCGGAGAAAACGCCAATGGTCCGGAGCAATGGGGACATGAAAATAGGCGTCCTCCAGGTCGATAGCCGTGAACCAGTCTCCCGGGGAGATCGCCTGCAGAACCTCCCGGGTGGTCAACATACGGAAAGGTAGAACCTTGAGAAAATTGTTCAGACCCCGGAGGTCCAGAATTGGACGAAGACCGCCAGTCTTCTTGGGAACCAGAAAATAAACTGAATAAAAACCCCCGGGATCCCGCAGTGGGTCCACCGGAACAATCGCACCCTTGGCCAGCAAGGTGCAGATCTCCCGGTCCAGGGCCCGAGCCTTCATTGGATCACAGATGACCGTCATCTTGGCCCGGCTGGGGGTAGGAGGCCGGCGGCGGAACTGAAGACGGTATCCCCGGGACAGAGTGGACAACACCCACGAGTCCGGGGCGTGAACAGCCCAATAACTGAGCTGGCCCGGGGAGAAAAACCCCACTGCCGGTTCCAGAACATCACCGGCGGGCCCCCTGGCCCCGGGAGGGCCTGGGGAAACGCCGACCAGGATGAGCAGACCGAACTGGGCGCAAACCCTGGGCCCCACCATGATCCCCTTGGGCCCTAGTCGGTCTCTGTCCAGGAGCCGTGCCTGTGGACCCCAAGAAAGGGAAAGGAGGGGGAAGGGAACCCCGGAACGAGTGCCTAGCTGCCCCGGCAGCAACTGGCTGGCGGGGAGATCTATGGAGACCCGCCAGCTGCTGCCGTGTTCTTGAGGCCTGGGCTGTACGCTCCAAGGGCTCCAGTGCAGCGGAACCGAAGAGTTCCCCCGGAACCACAGGAAGAGCCCTCAGCGTTCTCCTGCAAGGCTCGGTCAGGGGCGATTGCGCCAGCCACACCTGGCGCCGAGCATGGACCAATGTAGAGAGCGTGCGACCAGGCTCACGTGTCAGAGAGGCGTCCAACAAGCCCTGAGTTGACTGGTCCAAGGGAACCGACTCCAACGAGGAGGAGAGGCCCAACATCAGATGGGAGAGTGAGTTCCCTATGCGGCCCATCCGGGCACCTGAGTCGTAGGCCCTACACAGTAAATCGTCCGTGACACGGCATTGTGGTCGTGGACAACGGGCATTAGTCCTCAACGCCTCATCGGGAGGAACGATGAGGGAGGCAATGGCAGACTCGACAGGGGGCATGCAGCCCAACCCGAACTTGGGTGCCTCGTGTATGGCAGCCAGGGCCCTGCCCTCCGCTGTGGGGCGGGAAAAGGCCCTTGTGTCAGTCCAGCAAGCATGCAGCTCCTGGACGTATTCTGCTGAGGGAGGAACAACAAAGGCAGTCTCGGCATCACGGCGCCTAAAGAAGGCGCTAGATGGAGCAGGCTGGGCCAGGGGAACGTCCAGCTGCAAACGGCCCAGAGCAGTTTTAATAGCCGCAGACACCGGTTCCCCAAACAGGAATAAACAAAAGCGAGCAGTAAACTACTGCCGAAACTAAGCGGACTCAGCACGAGCAGAAAACGCCACCTGCGAGTCAGACAATCAGGAATAGCAACGTATAAATGAATGAACGGACTCAGCACGAGCAGAAAACTCTACCGGCGAGCCGAACAAACTTACCAGAAACCCAGGAAGAAAAGGCAGCTTGCGCAGCCTCTGGAGGGCAGAATCATCCACAGCTCCAATCACAACGATCACGAGGCTCCCAGCAGCAAGCAATAAGAGGAACAAACAAACACAAGTCAACACCTGGGACTGGACTCCCGGTGTCATGTGACTATATAGACTCACGTGAGCCACTGGTAGGTCACATGTGACCATGTTGTTATTAATTTCTTGACCTGCGCATGCGCAAGAATGATCATTCAGTGCTTGAAGCACCGCCTCTGGCGGTCAGTAGGGATGAAATAGAACTAAAGGTAACCTATAAAGGAGGAAATAGAGAACAAGGATAAACAAGAGGAACAAGGCTAAAGGGGACCGGAGGACTAATAACAATAATAATAATAATAATAATGAAACCATTCAAAGAACAAGAGAGCAACGCCAAGGGAACAAAGGGTGAGAGAACACACTGGGGGGCAGAAGAAAACTAGAACTGTAGGAAAAACAGAAAACACAAATACAAAACCATAAACAAGAAACCTCTAGTAAACAGTCAACAAAACAAAACACAAAGTCCAAAACCTCACATCCTGACACACAATGAATATGACATTCCTGGAGATGTTCACTGCATGCAAACCTTTCCCCAGAACTCCATATTAGCATTAATAAGTTGTGTTTTTTGTGCATCCTTACAGAAGAGCTGGTGAAGGCAGAGCGAGGGGACATCAGCGAGCTTATGACCACCTCCTTCTCTGAGACTCGCACCACTGAAGAGCTTGTACCAGCTGAGAGTGAGGAAGAGAAAGATGATGAAGAGGAGGAGGAGAGGGCCTTCCAGAACCGCCCCTATCCTCCTCGCATCGGTACTTACTCAGTTATTACTCATGCACCACCTACATCCTTTAGTTTTTCAATCATTTGTGAGGAAGTGTAAAATGATGATCTGCTCCTCGCCCATTAGTCTTGTTAATGATGCTTTATTTCTCCCCTCGCTTCGGTTTCTCCTAGATCTACAGTCTAATAAGAAAGGTGAGCTGCAGTTAAGCATCATTTAACCACAGACTACATTGTGCACTTACAGTAATTACGGCAATTTATTTATGTTAACATTTTCCCATAGATTACTATGCTAATCCTGTTTTATCTTCCTTGTATGTACAGAGGATGAGTTTGATTATACCACATTTGAGAGAGGCCCTACTTATGAATATGAGGAAAAGGTAAGCTGATGATTATATTAGTCTATGTCTTCAGATAGGAATTTGATATTTGCCCAGTCTGAGTTTATTAGACAGAAGTGGTTAATGTAAGAACATGTCCATTTTATTAAAAGCATTTTTGCAGGGGTATAACGTCAAAACGTTAAATGGGGTAACGAAATTTAGAGGCTGAAACGTATATACACAGTGATATATGTCAACCTTTTATTTCTGTGAATTTTTATGATTATGGCCTACAGATTTTATGATGGTTGCAAACCAATAAAAAAGGTAGACTGGTTGACAGCTCCACTGACCTTCTAACTTGCTAGCTTCCAATGGCAGGCCCATGCCTTGAATCTCCTCCAAACTCATGAACAGACTTCACAATCCTCTCTAGGCTGTGGTTATTCCTGCTTCTTGTACACCTTTTTTGACAGCACTTCTCCTTCCACTAAACCTTCCATTATCATGCTTGGATACAGGTTGCACGGTGGTATATTATAATAATAAAATATATAGTAAGATAATAAATTTTAAGTGTCAAGGCCTCACAATCTGCATAACTTTATTAAATTTGGGTAGTTGGATGGACTCTAAGTGGCCTTAATGCCTAGGCTAGGTTTTTGGTAGTCAAGATGCTAATGCTGAAGGTAAGTGGTGGGGACATTGTATAATTGTAAAGAAAGAAAAGAGTCAGAAAAATGTCAGTTAATCATAATCGATATGTCCGTTCCAACTTTCAGCAATAGTATCAGTTATATTTTTTTTCTGATGTTCTGATACTAGTTTTACATATTCTAATTTTCTTAGAAACTGAATTACCTGTAAGCCATAAGCATGAACTTGAACTGAATCACAGAAGTAAATGAACTTTTTGATGATATTATGATTTATTGAGATGCGCCTTACAATTGTATACTTTCTGTTCCTACAGATTAACACTTCTGCTGAGCTGAAACAGGTGGTCAAGCCCAATGAGATTGCAAGGGATGAGCTGGTAAGAGCTTATGTATTTAAAAATGGTTGGGTCTTTGAAATAATTGTGAATTAATAAAATACAATAAAAACGATGCATTTGACTCTGGTCTGAAATTTCCATGTTGCTTAACATTACATATTTTGCTTTCTTTCAAAGCAACCCGATGCCCTTGAGACATTTAACCGTGGCGCCATGGTTGGGTTGCTGGTGGTGGCCGTGGCTATTGCCATGGTGATGGTAATCAGCCTGCTGTTGGTGCGCAGAAAGCCATACGGCACTATTAGCCATGGCATCGTGGAGGTACGACCCAACCCAGACCTTCATTTGAAGCTTATGGATGTAAAAAAAAAAAAAGCTGTTGTCATTGTTTTATTGTTATAATTTGGCAGTAGGTTGTGCTCCTTTGTCTCAGTTTACATAAAAACATTTTAAAAAATCAAGATAATACATAGTCATTTAACCAATAAAATCAGGTTCAAATTGTTTTTTTTGCCTACTATATTAACTTTTTATCAGATACTGATGCTGAAAGTCTGTTTCACATAGAACATTATCATCAATGAACCACAGACACATCATCAGGCTTGATAACCACAAACGTTTATGTAAATAACTGCTTAATGTGAAAGTGACACACCGTAAAAGGTTTGAGATATGAGTTGTTTAAGTTTCTTTGGAACCAACACACTTGTTTTTAAGACATCGTTTTGTCTTAATGAGCCTACCACCTAATTTTAGCTGCACCCTTCTAAGATGGTGCAATCTTTCTTCACTTCAACAGGACATGAGTCATGTAGCTAACAAAATCATTGAATTTCAGCCATGTTAACTCTGTCTACTGTTAAGATCTATAACAAACTCTAAACAGCACCCTTAACATTGTCATCCCTGATAAATATATGTACAAAGTCCTAAAATATACTTTTTTAAATTGTATTTCAGTAGAATAATTTATAAGTAAAAAGTCAATAAAAATGCAAGCTTTAATTTAAGGACAAAAATAATTGTTTTTAGCAAAATTACTAGTGGCACACTTATTGGCAACCCCAATTATTAATATTTATTAAATTTAACTGAAGCATTTCTTGTCATTTATGTTTTAATTTTTAAATTTAAGTGTCTTAGAACTTTTTATTAGCAATCTAGGACATGTAACACAGGACCCCATTGTTTTTGCCACTCAACAAAATGGGGAAGACAAGAGAACATGCCATTTGAGTAGGGCAGATTGGGGTTGATTTTCATTCATTAGAAACTGGCAACAAGTCAGAGCAATAAAAATAACTGGAACTGTGACAAACAAGACTGGACGAAGTTGACTTGAAACCAGACAATCTTCGTCCAGTGAACACAATGTAAGGGGAAGTAGCAACCAGCAACTAAAACCTGGAAATAATATAATACTTTTGGCCATTTTGAATGTAACCAATGTAATAACTTGCCAGTAAGTTTTTGAATCGTAGCATTTTTGCAATTAACTGTGTTACAAACGTACAACCACTGCTCTCTTCCTGAATTCTAGCACATTCCACTCATTGAACTATCTAGCAAACGTGCTTCACATGAGTTAATTAAATGATATTTATCCATACATGACATTGTGAATTTACATGTCTAAGCTAATGGGGAGTATTATAAATGAAGATATAGTACAACAAATATTTATTCCATTGGGATCTAAAACCATTATTAAGGAGAGAGTGCTGCCTCGTATGTATCTTTGAATAAATTAAAATGATTATGCCCTACACAAAAAAACCTTATTTCTCAGAAAGGCACTCCAGTTTGTCTATTATTACATCATCTACAGCAGTTATCACGGTGTCAAAGGATTACTTTAATGCTACACCGGTAAGATAAAAACGTATAACCTTATTAGCAAAATGTTATCAAGTCATTGGCTCAAAAACTTTATATTATTGGCAGGTTATTATTTTATCAGCTTCATTATATGTAAAATGACTTAAATTACTGAATTATAGGAAGATATGACCTTGTTCTCCATTCTTACACTATTGGTTGATGCAGGGAGGTAAGAAAATCTGCCAAGTTCACTGTTACAGAACTGCTGCAAACAGTGGCAGTATATTAAAGAGTTGTGCTACTGTAATTGAAGATTCATTTTTTCAGGCTTTTTACATAGCTTTACCAAGTGTGTCCTTAGTTATTTATACAAATCTATGCACTTCTTGATTCAGTCAAAGTGACGTTATAGGTTTTTAATAAAAAAAAATTGTTTTCTTCCCAGCCTTTTTCTCACATATTTTTCTGCGATGTTATAACTCAAGCTCTTTTTTTTTTCGCAGCAGGTGGACCCTATGTTGACACCGGAGGAAAAGCAGCTCAACAAAATGCAAAATCATGGCTACGAGAACCCTACCTACAAGTTCTTTGAGCAGATGAACTGAAGCACTGGATGCTACCAGCAAGTCATGCCTGACCACATGTTTTGTCCCCCCTCCCCACCCGTCCTCTCACTCGTCCTTAAAGTGGTGTCCCAGCTGCACTTCCTGTGACAGATTTATGATGTGTTGCATATTTAAATTAACTGACAAAGTACTAGGGTGCTTTCCCATCACCAGTTAATCGCATCATAATGTGATTAACGAGAGATTATACAATCCTATAAAATTTATTGTAGTCAAATGTTCCTTTTGGGTAGGCAGAGCTACAACATTTCATGATCGTGGAGACCATCCATCTCATCCCTGTGGCATGACTTGACCTACTGCTCCTCACTATAAAACTGAATTTTGAATGGTCCATAATGCTTTATTATTATTAGTATTTATTTTTCATTAGTAATTTTTTCGTTGAGATTGTACCACAGTTAGATTTATCTGTATTGATGAGTGTGAATGGCAGCCTAGCTGATAATCAAGCTAAAGACCTCCACAAGTTACTATGACAACTGTAGGCAAAGATGTGGAGGTTTCGAATGTATCACACAAACAGGCTTGAATTTAAAAACACAGAAAAACACAAATTAGTATGAAAACACTCTATGTGGTGGCGGTACAAAAAATATTTAGACTTCTGAATAAGAATTGTTTGGCAAAATATACCCAAAATTAAATTTAGCTCATTTACTTTTTCATTGTTCGGCTTTCAAAACAAGCTGTACTGCAGAATAATCAGAAGTCTGTTCTTTTACTGAAAGCATGACAATTTTGGTGTATGATGCTGCAGTATTTATTTGTGTTGTTCCTGTCATTGCTTTGAAGAGTCCAAAATGTTCCAAAGGGACACTGTAAATAACGTAAGAAGTACCTGCAACTAGATGTAGACATTTCTATGATTAATTTGCATCAGTGTAATGGAAAATACGTTTAAAAAAAAGAAAAAGAAATAATAAACACATTGTGCTGTTATGAGAAGGAGAAACAATTTCCTAACATGGCTGATTGAAAACGGACTGTTGTAAAAACCAGCACAAGACAATGACACAGCAACTACTTTCTGAATGTATTCGAGGTAGACGTTGAGATTCCTCCCTCTTTTACTTTTAATGCATCACTCCCCATGTAGTAAAGGTCAGTAGGAGTAGCACACTTCGACACATTTAAGGGACTACTTACCCCCGTACCCTCGTCATCACTTTGTGTAGCAGCCTGTTTATTTCTACTTTTGAGCAGAGGGATTATTTAAAATAAATCCTGCACAGAGCGGTAAAGTGTAAAAATGGGCACAGCTATGGTATTGGGTCACCATAAAAAAGTTATGTCTGGACAAATGGCATGCTAGTCATGCTCTTTTTTTAGTAAATCGATTTGACCTAATAAAACTTATCAACACTGGATTATAGAAGTCTTTAGAAGCTTTATTTAGGTCTCCTCGTAGAAAAGCTTTTGACTGAATGACTCATTGTAGTTCTTTATATTAATGATCAACTTGCAACCCTATATAGGCGAGTCAAAAAAGGGATTGCCCCTTTTAATTCTGTCTAACTGTTTACGGCTTAATGTGTCAGTTTGATTTCCTTTAGCCGCTAAAGTTGATTATTGGTCACCTTGATTAGAAAAGGTCACACTGTGGAGTTTAACGGTCTTTAATTATGTGTGTTAGTAAAAATAATGCCATATTGGTTTATGGCTGCTGGCAGTTTTACATAAAGATCCTTAAAGGGGGGGGGTCTTTTTCTTTTGTTGTGCTTTCTTGAAAAAAATAAATCAAGGTTTGCCATAATTTTGTTTGTCTCGTCAGGTGGGTTAAAAAGCGGGTTGTGGTCGTGTTATGACAGGATAGGAGACGTCGAAGCCCCGTGTATAAAGTGTACAGCTCCGTTAGTGAATGAAAACATCGTATGTTCACAGTTTAAGTCAGTCGATCTTGTAATGATACTACTGAAACCATAGATGAGAATAAGCTTGCCTGTGTTTCCCAAACCACCGAAGGTTTCCTACCAGCATTTAGCAAAACTCAACATGGTGTATACTCTTGTTACTCAAGTCACATTTGTACTGAGACATACTGATTCAGATTCTAGACTTCTTCGTTGGTCCGTCCCCTTACTCCCAGATAAAAATATAAACTATGTTATTGAGGTTTTAATGGCTGCATTATTGCCTTTTACAATGCTGTGTTTTGGTTGTAACTATTCTGTATTTTTTATTTATTATGTAACAATCGGTTGGATCAAGGGTCATGTATTTCACGTGTAAATTACAAGCATGTACGAGACAAACAGATAATACTGAAGCAATGTGAATCCTAATTGACCTACAGTGGCATTAAGCACAACTAAATTGTCTGTTTTTGTAAAGGCTGCAAGATGTAAAACTGGTGAAACAATGTAAATCTGAAAGAGCTGTTCTTTACTTTCATTAAAACCTTTGACCAAAGACATGCTCCATGACTTCTGGAAACAGATTACTTTATTTGGCAAAGTGTTCCTGTGTAACTGTACTGCAAACAATCTGGCAAATAAAAACTGGTTGAGTTCATTAAAAGTGTAATAAAGATGAATGACCCCTTAAGTGTCATCGGTGTGTTTTCTGACACAGGTACATGTCTATGAAATAAAGTATTGAACAGTTATTTTTTTCAGTAGTTCAGTTTAAAAAGTCAATAATACATAGATTCATCACACATAAAATAATACATTTCAAGGGTTTTTTTTTCTGTTCATTTTGATTATTATGGCTCACATGTAAAGAAATTCAAGGACCTCAAGAAACATAAACTATGTGACTTTTTCAACCTCACTTTTTTCTTCCATTCAGCCTTCAATAAATATGCTTGGATACAGCACTATGAGCCGCCCTCTTAGCAACAACCTTTTGTGACAGAACAACAGAATCAAGAACCACAACTCATTGTTGCTGTGTGCAATTATACGGTCCATATATGCATCTGTCAGTGAATGAAACATACACCTATTTTATTTTAAACAGCTTAAAAGGTTAATTTTATTTAATATTTTTTTATAATGTCAAATATGTTGTATTCAACCAGCTTCTCAAAGTTGGGCCATTCCTCCTGACGCTGGACGACTGAGTCAGGTGTGGAGGCTGCCTTTTCGACTCTACTCACAAATTTTGTACGGGACTGAGACCAGGACTTAGTGATGGCCCCTCTGAAGCCTTGACTTGGTTGTCCTTGAGCCACTACATAAGTAACTTGTTAGAATGATTCAACTTAAAGTTCCTTTGGAAAACCCATTTACATCCAAGCAATATCTCAGCACATTATACAAAGAAGTCAATCCTGTTATGATGTCTTGAAATATTGCTTGAAAATTTTTCACAGTGGTCTTTCCTCATGACAATATCTATTAAGTGGACCAATCCCTTTAAGCAGCAAAACACCCACACATATTGTATTGCTGCCAACATTTTCTAACTCTGATTGGTCTTTCAGCCCATGTCAGTACAGGATTCATATTAACATGGAAATTTACACTCTTACCAGCATCAGCCAGCATGTTTACAAGCTCTTTTGCTTTTGTTCTCGGGTGGGTATGCATATTTTGTTTTGTATTGCACCAACTACGCCAAAACAAATTCCTTGTATGTCCAAAAACGTACTTGGCAATAAAGCTTTTCTGATTTCTGATTCTGATTTTTCACCATAATCTGTTACTGTCTGGGGAATAGAACCATCTCCTTCCTGAACGGTATAATGGTTAGACATTTCTATTTTGTTTATACTTGCATATGATAGTTTGAACAGATGAATGTGGTTCTTTCAGGCATTTGGAAATTGTACCTCATGATGAACCAGACTTTTTCACAGTTCTCTTCCTGTTCTCTTTCCTGATTTCCTTTAATTTCCTAAAGTCACACAAGGAGGCCGCATGTTTGAGGTGTTGCCTTAAAAAACATCCACAGGTGTCCCCTCTGGTTTATTCAGATGAATTGAACTTAAAATGCCATGATATCATAATAGGGGCTTTCCCAAATTGTTCAAAAGCATAGCAGTCTTAGTCATATAAAGTTCTAACTTTCAATAAAGTAATACAAATATGTTTTTAAAAAACTGCCTTGTAATTTTGGCTTTCAGAAAATATGAATAATTTTGGTAATCCTAGCTGACCTAACACACCAAAGGTTTAGTCTGTCAGAGAATGGGGTAAAAGGCAGCGTGTACTTTTATACAGTGTATGCACGTTTCTGGTTTCAACTGTACAAGTGGTGTCAACAGGGGAAACCTTCAGGCTTACTCGTAGTGGAAAATCAGCTTTTCTTCCACTTTAAGCCTTGAGTTACATTTCTTTGCAAAAGGAAACCTAAGGAAAATGTGCCTTTTCATATATAGCTTTCACTGGTGTAAGCACTGGGTGCGCAGGTGTGTTGCAAGGACTTGGCACTAGTTGTTGCACAAGCAGATCTATTTCTGCTCATTTGTGTGCATGTCAAATACTGAAGTAAAGAAAACATTAGGTAGTAAAACATTTGCGAGATTAAAATCATGACCAAGATAAGAGTATTTCTCAGTTTTCAGCATGGAGTTTCAGTGACTCCCTAAACCAGTGTCATTTCTGTGAAGCCAAAATTGCATCTCACTTCCTTTGTCAGAAAAAGCAACATGAGATAATATCACTCTGTTACCTTATTTCAAACGACAGAAAAGCAGAAAGCAAGAAAAAACATTCATACTGAATTAGAAAGTTATGAAGACACAAGAGTTTGGTTCAAGAAAGGCTAAAGGAACTTTACCTTATTCGGCTTATATACTGTGACCTGATAACCTAAAAATCCTCAGTATTGCCAATTTGGTAAAACGTTATTCTTTGTACTTACAGACTTCAGGTTCTTCAAAATGGCTTGGTCTGAAACAACTCAACAGAAAACAAGATCTTTTATGGACTTTGCAAGTCTTACCTTGCTGAGGAGTTTTTATGTACAATCCTAAAGGTTGAATTTTACATTGCAACCAGTTTCTGAGTATAATAAACACAACTCAAAAAAAAAGAGATACTATACAGGTCCTTCTCAAAATATTAGCATATTGTGATAAAGTTCATTATTTTCCATAATGTCATGATGAAAATTTAACATTCATATATTTTAGATTCATTGCACACTAACTGAAATATTTCAGGTCTTTTATTGTCTTAATACGGATGATTTTGGCATACAGCTCATGAAAACCCAAAATTCCTATCTCACAAAATTAGCATATCATTAAAAGGGTCTCTAAACGAGCTATGAACCTAATCATCTGAATCAACGAGTTAACTCTAAACACCTGCAAAAGATTCCTGAGGCCTTTAAAACTCCCAGCCTGGTTCATCACTCAAAACCCCAATCATGGATAAGACTGACGACCTGACTGCTGTCCAGAAGGCCACTATTGACACCCTCAAGCAAGAGGGTAAGACACAGAAAGAAATTTCTGAACAAATAGGCTGTTCCCAGAGTGCTGTATCAAGGCACCTCAGTGGGAAGTCTGTGGGAAGGAAAAAGTGTGGCAGAAAACGCTGCACAACGAGAAGAGGTGACCGGACCCTGAGGAAGATTGTGGAGAAGGGCCAATTCCAGACCTTGGGGGACCTGCGGAAGCAGTGGACTGAGTCTGGAGTAGAAACATCCAGAGCCACCGTGCACAGGCGTGTGCAGGAAATGGGCTACAGGTGCCGCATTCCCCAGACCTGGGCTACAGAGAAGCAGCACTGGACTGTTGCTCAGTGGTCCAAAGTACTTTTTTCGGATGAAAGCAAATTCTGCATGTCATTCGGAAATCAAGGTGCCAGAGTCTGGAGGAAGACTGGGGAGAAGGAAATGCCAAAATGCCAGAAGTCCAGTGTCAAGTACCCACAGTCAGTGATGGTCTGGGGTGCCGTGTCAGCTGCTGGTGTTGGTCCACTGTGTTTTATCAAGGGCAGGGTCAATGCAGCTAGCTATCAGGAGACTTTGGAGCACTTCATGCTTCCATCTGCTGAAAAGCTTTATGGAGATGATGATTTCATTTTTCAGCACGACCTGGCACCTGCTCACAGTGCCAAAACCACTGGTAAATGGTTTACTGACCATGGTATCACTGTGCTCAATTGGCCTGCCAACTCTCCTGACCTGAACCCCATAGAGAATCTGTGGGATATTGTGAAGAGAACGTTGAGAGACTCAAGACCCAACACTCTGGATGAGCTAAAGGCCGCTATCGAAGCATCCTAGGCTTCCATAAGACCTCAGCAGTGCCACAGGCTGATTGCCTCCATGCCACGCCGCATTGAAGCAGTCATTTCTGCCAAAGGATTCCCGACCAAGTATTGAGTGCATAACTGTACATGATTATTTGAAGGTTGACGTTTTTTGTATTAAAAACACTTTTCTTTTATTGGTCGGATGAAATATGCTAATTTTGTGAGATAGGAATTTTGGGTTTTCATGAGCTGTATGCCAAAATCATCCGTATTAAGACAATAAAAGACCTGAAATATTTCAGTTAGTGTGCAATGAATCTAAAATATATGAATGTTAAATTTTCATCATTACATTATGGAAAATAATGAACTTTATCACAATATGCTAATTTTTTGAGAAGGACCTGTATGCTATAGTCTATTGCCATATAGAGATACTGAATGCTGTTTACATATTTCATGTTTAAAAAGCTCATTTCATGGAGCGTGGTGATGATGGTGTAGGGGTTAAGCGCGTGACCATATACGGAGGCTACAGTCCTCGAAGCGGGCGTCCCAGACCCGGCAACACTTGCCGAATGTCTCCCCCTCTCTCTACCCCTCTTTCCTGTCTGCCCACTGTTAAAAAATAAAAAAAATAAAGGCCACAAGTCACGAAAAAATATCTTTAAAAAAGCTCATTTCATAGTTACAGATGTCTGACAGTTTACCGTTTAGCTGTAGTTAGAACAATACAGTAAACCAAGGGCAACAATTTTACTAAATTGTTTAACAATACAACAAAAATTAGCAATACGTTGTTCAATTTTATGCATAGTTTTCTCCAAAATTTCTAGTGTAAGTAAATGTTTTCCTTAAGTGAGGAAAAGTAAAAAGTAAAGTAAGATTTATTTTGAAAGAACACTCCTTTCAAAGGAACCCAAGATCATGCTGTAAGATAATGATCTTTAAAATCTTAAATTCAGTGGTAATTAATGTCTCAGTTTTACATTGAAATGATAAAAGTTGTGTCCCAAAACACAAATATTAGCATATTTAGCATAATTCCTAAATGTTTTTAAAGATTGTCATGAAACATAGCTTTAGGCATTCTGTTGTACTCCTGATTGCAGTTTAAAAAAAGACGGTAAAAAGTACAATACAAAACAATTTATTATCTAGGTGTGATCAAAGAGTTGATCAAAAAAGCAAGAAAACATAACTGTCATCACGGTACTTATACTAATGGCTAAGCTGTATTGTTAATGATTGTAGGATGCTAATTGTAGAAATGAATTATTAAACATCCAAAACATAAGACCGTCAGAAAACCATGATGTATCTAATCTGATGAAAACGTATCATTTATGAAACATTTGGAAACTTGAAATGAAACCCACTGTGAAATGCCATGGAAAATGATCTGTGTTTTGAGGGTCAAAATGCAGCAAGCTACCCCTATAATGGAAATAATACTACTTTTAGTACCTTCATCATGAACCCCATTTTTTATTCAGGTTAAAAAAGCATATCTCACACATTAAATCCCCTGACTTTTTGTTTACCGTAGGCATATTAAAATGTTATCTATCATTATCTATCTGTCAGGGTTTGGGGTTGAGAAGGACCCCAGTGGCAGCAGGGCATCGGCAGGGGCATGGTGGGTGGATACAATTAAGAAAACATAGACTAAACTTTGAAGACACAAGGGCAAACTCAGGAAATAGGGATAAACAGACCAGCGCAAGAGGATGATAAACAGAAGCATAAACAGACGACCCAACAATGAGGGAACAGAAAACACGGGCTTAAATACAACAGAACTCAGGTGAGTGCAATCAACCAAACACAAAACAGGTGCGGAACATGACACTATCTGATTGTATAGATGATATTAAAAAAATTTACCCACCTTCAGATAAACACATTTTTGTCAGACAAAACCTTTTACATTTTACCCTGGCTTTTACTTAAACTAAATAAACAAATGGATAACATCATAAATTCAGTGTCTGTTTAACTTTATGTTATTAATTAGGATACTCAAATTTCCACCTGCCATGGCAAATAAGCTTTTTTTAAGCAATGGAGCAGCCAGAAACATATTATAGTTACAAACCCAGTGATTAGATCAAAAATGACAGCCTTAGACACAATAACAAAAGTTCCAGTCATCTCCTCTAAAGCCATGGTGACTCGTTCCCTCTGGCTTGGGGGTCAGTCCTTGCTTTAATGGGAAGAGCTCAAGTACCTCGGTGTCTTGTTTACAAGTACAATTGGTAAAATAGGGTAAGACATCAATAGATATATCGGGGCCTCATTTGCAATAATGTGTGAACATGTAATATGTCGATTTTTCTGAGTGTTCATTAAGGTAGTTAAATTAAGACGCTGTTATTTTCAGCCCTCATGTATGATCTTCTGTGGTTGCTGCTATCCTTTGCCTTAGGTAATTAAGCGCTTACACGAAAGAAACCAACCAACAACAAAGGTTTAAAGAACCTACAGCTGCTCCTTTTAAGATTTTAGTTGCTGCTGAAAGTTTCTTTTGAACTTAAAGTAGAGCAATGAGTAATGGCACACTGCAGCCGTTGTCACCTGTGCGTTCATTTTCTTTGATGTCTTAATAAAGGCATATCAAGCAAATATAATTTCTCAACATTTATAGGCAATATAAACATCAGACATTCAGTAAAAGTAACTAATAGGCAACCTTGACACAGTTCCCAAGCAGAAATTAAACTGACAGTCAGTGGGGCGTGGGCAGCCCTCACACTTCCTTCACCTACAAATTACAAAGAAGTGTCAAGCCCCAGCCTCTGGTTCACTTCTTCCAAACCACAACACTGACGGGTAGTCCTGCTCACCCAGATTACTGTGAAAAGGCTCTGTGGCTGTACAGTAACACTTTGCCATTGATGCCTTCAGCACACATCAGTCATCTTGATAGCTGTTCCTGTGAAGTCAACTGCGCATACCGCCAGTGTGGTAACGTAAGACGACTCATATTAACCCAGTCTTTAATCACTTCGCAGTCTGAGTGAGCATCTTGTTTAGTTTGGTAACACTTTGATTCATTCAACAAAACAACAATACGAAACTCCTTTGTACTTAATAAAATAAGCAACTTTGTAGGTGGATCAAAGATGCCTTTACACGGCAGATGTATTTGATCAAGTGAGACATAGATATCTTTAAAATCATTTGACGTACAAGCTGTTGCACATGCTGATGCTCACGGAGGAACACATTTACTATCCCTCTCAGAGACACCCAGGTGAGTCAGCATTGGGGTCTAGTGGGGGAGTCTGATGGTGATTGTTCAACTGACAGTGAGGGGATAGCAGCTGCTCAGGAGTGTGGTGTGAGATGGGGGTGGGGTGTGCATGGGGGAAGGGAGCTTGAACAGTCATGATATTACTGGTAGGTGAAGCCCTGTGCATCACTGCTTGCTGTCTCCTTCCCATGTTGTGCAAGATGACATTTAAGCATTGGTATGATGCTAATTTCCTTGAGGGGAATAGATGAGATCATACTGTCCAGTGGTTTGAGGAGCACTAGACGATGAGTATTTGCACAAAGTGCTTGCAAAGAAGCCCCAAATGTCAGCTTGTAGTTCATAGCAATGCATACAACCACACTTTCACAAACCTCTAGATTGTGTTATTATAATGGTCAGTTGTGCTACAGTGATGCAGAGCGGAACAATCTGTCTGTAAGGAATGCATCAACTTGTTCAACTTGTGATCACAGCGATTAAAAGGAAACCACACTATGGTTAGCTCAACATGCACGCAATCATCATTTAAAGATCAAGAGCAAGTGGAATTTATGTAATATATCTAAATGTAGAAGCTCTTATGTACACAAAATATCCTCGAAGTTGCAGTGGTTTTCATGATAGCTTCAAGAGAATCCTTTTTTGTTTGCCTTTACCTTATCAAATAGGTTCATGGTGACTCGCAAAGTTAGTTGTACTATTGACAGGTTTGACTGTCTCAACTCCAAAAGTAACAAAATAAGATCTTCTGAGCCTTCTCACTGTGGCATGAAAAAGAAACGTCACTGCTTAGGAAAAATGCATGGCCACACATCAAGAATATTTGAAAAATCTTGACTTTTATTGGGACCAAAGCAATTCTTGGCTCTGCTTTAATTAAAATTTATGTAAAATGTACTCTTTTTACTGTTTTGTCTATCTGATTCTCATCAACACATGCAGTGCATTTGGAGAAAAAACTTGCATAAACTTTGATCACTTTATATCCTGTTTAACTGTCTTCCAAGAAAAGAGAAACTGCCCAATAAACCCACAAACATGCCAACAGATGATAAGATGACTGATTACTTGTAGAAAATACTTGCAGGATCGAATGTACTAACTGAAGGTGATCTGAGCTTAAAAGACCTGTACTGGGTTGCTTTAAACAGTAAGTGGAATAAGCATTTGACATGTCAAAATCAGAGAACATTAGAACAACTTTTAGAGATAAAACTACATAACTGAAGATTACAATAATAATTTCTGGGGATGAACTCATAGGAACAGCTCATGAACTATATATTTTAAGTTCTCAGAGAGTTTAATCAATAATCTTAACTTGTTTGACCAAACTTGTTTTCTCCACTCCATCATGACAACATTTTGACCTTTTATAGAATTACAGATTTACAGATTAATGCTTTTCTGTTAGAGATTTGTTTGTTGTTTACATCTGCTAGTGTGGTATGGCCATTTTCCATCTTTATCTCATTTATTATAAGGGGATGTAGCACTTTGTTGATTAAATATGTAACTTAATGTGCACTTGAAGAACAGAAATAACAAAATACAGAAATCAAAACCTTTTAAAACTATAATGCAATTAATAAAATAATGAAATTTAGATCTTTTCGGAGAATATTAAACAGAAGTTTGAGGACATTCTAAGAGCAGATCTCCCCCTGGACCTTCTTGCATTTCTATTGAATATATATCCCAATGATCTACTTAGCAAAGACCAATGTCACACATTACATATTCTACTATTAGTTGCAAGGAAGATTATTAGTTTAAAACGGATCAAACCCTGCTCGCCAACTGTTGCACAATGGATGCATAAATTTAAACATGTATACAATGGAGTGCCTGACTACTTAACTAAAAATGAAAATGGACACTTTTTCACCAAACTGGTCACTACTGTCTCTTTTATTTTGATTAGTTTTTGATTGGTAACCGGACTCTGCTTATTTATACTTATTGTTTGTGTTGATATGTGTTTATATAGCCCAATCTCAACACTTTTTATCTCTTTTTGTTCTCTTTCTGCTATCTATGAACTGCCTTTGTTGTTATACTTGGAGGCAATAAAGTAAAAAAAAAAATACTATAATGCACAGCTGACAACAGTCTTCTTCAATAAATTAGAATATTTAAATGATAATTTAATTCAATAAGTGAAACACATTATATAGAACAATTACACACAAACTAATGTTTTCAAGTCTTTATTGCTGTAAATTATGATGATTTCCTGCTTACATGTAATACACACATGACACTGAATATTAGAATATTACATCAGACCAATAAAAAAATATTTTCAATACAGAAACGTCAGCTTAATTGAAAATATGTTTAATACCTGCATAAAGGTTGGTATTTTCAAATGGTACTTTTAATCCAGTGGCGGATGTTGGTCTTTCAAGGAGGAGAAGCTCAATTTCAAGATTGCTGATTCGGTCATTTCGCTGTCAATCCAAAAGGGATTCAGCCTCAGACAGATCATCCAATCATCATGCAGAAGCTGAGCTTCCGGGGCAGCCGAGGCCAGCCCACTGCCCCATAGACCCCCAGAGATGGGCGGGACAAAGCCCAGAATTTTTGCTTCGCTATTGAACTCACTGTTTAAAGCACTGTGAAGCTGCGGGAATGAGTGAGAGGAAAGCCGCGTCGTTACCAGTGATAAGAAGCTGATTCTGAACAAAAGTTGAGCGCGTTGTAGACCATACAGTGCTTTGAGAAAGTACTCGGCCCCCTTGAACTTTTCAAACTTTTGCCACATCTCAGTCTTCAAACATAAAGATATAAAATTCAAATTTTTTGTGAAGAATCAACAACAAGTGGGACACAATCATGAAGTGGAATGAAATTTATTGGATGTGTCAAACTTTTTTAACAAATACAAAACTGAAAAGTGGGGCGTGCAACATTATTCGGCCCCTTTACTTTCAGTGCAGCAAACTCACTCCAGAAGTTCAGTGAGGATCTCTGAATGATCCAATGTTGTCCCAAATGACTGATGATGATAAATAGAATCAACCTGTGTGTAATCAAGTCTCTGTATAAATGCACCTGCTCTGTGATAATCTCAGGGTTCTGTTCAAAGCGCAGAGAGCATCATGAAGACCAAGGAACAAACCAGGCAGGTCCAAGATACTGTTGTGGAGAAGTTTAAAGCTGGATTTGGATACAAAAAGATTTCCCAAGCTTTAATCATCCCAAGGAGCACTGTGCAAGCAATCATATTGAAATGGAAGGAGTATCAGACCACTGCAAATCTACCAAGACCCGGCCGTCCCTCTAAACTTTCATCTCGAACAAGGAGAAGACTGATCAGAGATGCAGCCAAGAGGCCCATGATCACTCTGGATGAACTGCAGAGATCTACAGCTGAGGTGGGAGAGTCTGTCCATAGGACAACAATCAGTCGTACACTGCACAAATCTGGCCTTTATGTAAGAGTGGCAAGAAGAAAGTTATTTCTCAAAGATATCCATAAAAAGTCTCGTTTAAAGTTTGCCACAAGCCACCTGGGAGACACACCAAACATGGAAGAAGGTGCTCTGGTCAGATGAAACCAAAATCAAACTGTTTGGCCACAATGCAAAACGATATGTTTGGTGTAAAAGCAACACAGCTCATCACCCTGAACAAACCATCCCCACTGTCAAACATGGTTGTGGCAGCATCATGGTTTGGGCCTGCTTTTCATCAGCAGGGACAGAGAAGATGGTCACAATTGATGGGAAGATGGATGGGGCCAAATACAGGACCATTCTGGAAGAAAACCTGTTGGAGTCTGCAAGAGACCTGAGACTGGGACGGAGATTTATCTTCCAACAAGACAATGATCCAAAACATGAAGCCAAATCTACAATGGAATGGTTCACAAATAAACGTATCCAAGTGTTGGAATGGCCAAGTCAAAGTCCAGACCTGAATCCAATCGAGAATCTGTGGAAAGAGTTGAAGACTGCTGTTCACGAACGCTCTCCATCCAACCTCACTGAGCTCCAGCTGTTTTACAAGGAAGAATGGGCAAGAATTTCAATCTCTCGATGTGCAAAACTGATAGAGACATACCCCAAGAGACTTGCAGCTGTAAATGCAGCAAAGGGTGGAGCTACAAAGTATTAACGCAAGGGGGCCGAATAATATTGCACGCCCCACTTTTTGGTTTTTTATTTGTTAAAAAAGTTTGACACATCCAATAAATTTCATTCCACTTCATGATTGTGTCCCACTTGTTGTGGATTCTTCACAAAAAAAATTGAATTTTATATCTTTATGTTTGAAGTCTTAACTGTGGCAAAAGGTTGAAAATTTCAAGGGGGCCGAATACTTTCTCAAGGCACTGTATTTATCACAACTTATTTATTGACCAAAACTAACAATATAAAAAAAATCCTTAAGAATCCATCTATGATATCTAGGTCATAATATATAATAACTGACCTTATTTGCACTATTCCTCAAACCTTCCATCACTTCAAAGGAAGAAGCTCACAGCAGTGGAGATTGGGCGCAGTGTAGGCAGGCCAGGAACAAACTAATAAAGGAGATCAAAGCAGCCAAGAGAAGCTACAGTGAGAAGCTAAAGAACAGCCTTTTTACTGGTGACACTTCGGCTGTATGGACCGCTACAGAGCACTGTTCGCTAAAACCAGCCGCCACAGAGACAGTTTCTTCCCCCAGGCTGTTTCTCTGTTGAAAATTCAATAGAGTACAAAACAACAGCATACAGATGTTGCAAATGCACCTTTTTATTTATATATGTGTATATTTGTATATACACATGCAAACACATGCAAAAACAAAAACCAGAGAACAAAGTGTCAAAGAGTCAAAGTTCTTGTTTGTATGTATGAACTTGGCAATAAAGCTGATTCTGATTCTGATTTTATCATAATGCCAAAATGTTCCTCTATTACTCAGATTTTCACTGCTTCACAAATCAAACCCTCTGCTCTCAATGTGCAATGTACCCGCTCCCAATTGTTGATGTGACATCTGCAGCGATCACATCTTACTGGTGGTATTTGCCGTATGTTTTTGTTTCATCTTGTAAATCTTTTTTTTTTTAAACAAACCACCAGCTGCCTTTCTTTTTTCCTGTCAGGGTTTTTTTTAAGGTGCTCTACTAGTCGTTGTTTTTTCTTGTTATAGCCTTTAAATTTCAGTAAGAGTAGGGTATCTTCAGAGGCTCTGCAATGTTTATCATCGACTTGGTGTGAAAGATAGAACAGCTTTTCACTAAAACCTTTCTATATGAAAATCCATAAATAGAATTTTCTCAAAAACACAATTAGAGCTATCTGCAAGCAGCACGTAAAATTGTACTTTCCTTCCTCTGCTTCAAAATTGCAGCTTACATCTTCAGGTGTTACTTCTGAATTTAGATCAGTTGACAATGTCTACAAGGAAAGTCTATGAGAACTGCCACACTTTTGGGAGGTGCTTGGACCTACGCGTTTGAGGTAAACTCGGTCAAAAAGGTATTACAAAATTTTAAAATACTAAATAAAACACAGTTTTGACAAAACGTTATTTTTTACATAAAAAGAGAAGCTAGCAATAACAAGGAAAAAGAATGGATAACAAATAGATAGAGCACAGCTTATTAACAATTTAGCTGAAAGCACCAGTTTTAAACAAAAGCTACAGAAACTTAATGTAGGGCTAACCACCACTGTGGTCTGATGAAGTGGCCATCTCTCTACAGTTGCCCTATATTTAAAGGTTGTCACATTAACATCGGACATATTTGACTAAATGGAAAAGCAGACATTTCTATTTTAAAGGTACACGTTTGCAAGCCTGTCCTCCCTGCATGTCAGTACCAACGGTCTTTGCTCTGCATGTTTCCTGTCACAGGCCACTCGCTTTTAAGTGGTTTCTGTCACAGCACAAAATAGTCTATTAATGTAGTGACCAGCAAGTGATGGCTGCAGGGCCAGGAAATCATGTACGGCTTTCAAAGGTATGCAGCATCACACAAATATCCCACCACTGTCCTCATTTTCTTCCCTTTCTCTTTACCCCACATTTTCTGTATGTATGTATGTATGTATGTATGTATGTATGTATGTATGAATATATATATATTCATATGTGTGTGCGTGTTTGTTGGTGTATGTGTTTTTACTTTTGCTTTTGTTTGTGAGGAGCACAAAGGAGTGAGTGTAGACAATAGATGGACTCATGTTCAATGAATTCAAAACATTCTACACAAATCAAAGTACTGAATAAACAATAATATAAATTTATCTGCACTGTAAATAAAACAAGAATAGAGATGTAATGACAAAATGTGGGTTAACTAAGAAGAACTATTTGGCTCTGTAATCAATGCACCAATAGAAGACTTGAAGAGGAGGGACTGTTAAAACAAAAAGGAAACCACCTTGTCCCACAGACTAACCTGTGCCCCAAAACTTCACAAGTCACTGTACAGTCATGATGCAGGGTAGCTCATCGCCCTCCCTGGAGAGAATTCACTAAACACCCGGTAAGTGTCTCATTCATGCAGATTTCTGCTTCTTTACCTTCCGAGACTTGAAACCACAAAAACATAAACTTGCTCATCCTCTGTCTTTTTTAGCACTCTTGTCTTTCTAGAGAAAACCTAGTGAAAACTCGTTCTACTGTGCTCTTCTGTAACCCACAGAGTCTTTCAAATCAGACTTTTCTCCTGTTACTTCAGTCCTCTACATGCATGCTGCTGGCAGGCTGACTGTAAGTTCATGTCCTGTGAAAGGATGTGTAAATCTGACAAATGCATGCATGGTTTTCCCCTATGTTAGCATTTAGATTCTACTGTACTGCGAGTGAATGGGGCTCAGGCACCAGCTAACTGTGTCACAACTCTGCAGAAGAGCATTATTTAAAAACTGTACAGTAGTTGTTTTTTTGCTAAGTTAAATATATTTCAAAACCTTGGAAAGTGTAATTTACTAACCAAAGTTGAACAAAAACCAAAGTTCAATCCTCTGGCGGCATTTAATTTTTTTAACTACATTTTAAACAATGCCTTTAAAAAGGCATAGTTTTAGGAAACCTCATTAATTTCAAGACAAATAGCTTCAGTTATTAGAATCAAAATATAACAATTAAGAGAAATGTAAATGTTATTACAAAATTCGTACAGAAAGACATCCTATTCCAGACTGCTTTCAATAAAAAAGAGTGTATTCCAAAACAATAAATGGATCAGGCCTGCTTTATTTTAAGGGTTTCTTGCAAACTAATATTTGTAATAATAATAATTGTCCTTTTTATTATTATTACAATATTTATTATAATTTTAAAAAGTATTTTTAAATTTTGTTTTAAATCAAATTAAATGTAGATTTAGTAACTGCAATGCAAAATACAGAACTCATAGAAAAGTAATTTTAATCCATTATATATTTGTAAATGCATAAATCCCATAGTGTTTTCAATGTGCTTCAGACAACATTTCTTACATCAAAGACATAATATTTGTCCCAGTCATATATGCCGCAGTGACAAAAATAGTCCTCGGAGAAACTTTACATCCAATGTACGCAGATGACATACTTCTATCCACCAATACATGCTTTATTTAGCTACCTAAATTGAATAATGATTCCTTTAATATTATATATTTGAGAACTGTTATGATGACTATTATTCTTTCAATTATCAAGCATTCACAGAAGTGAAACCTTTAGCTTGCGCATGACGTTGGTATTTGGTATGAACAGCAACAAAAGTTGCTCTAGAGTCACTTTCACTCTTGAAGCTATATTTATGGACCATGATCAGTGTTTATGGCAGCAAAAACGGCAAAGATAAAAACCAACAGATGCCAGAAAATTAGTTGCAAAAATAAATTGCCCTTTGAACTTGTTGTTCTTGAATTTGTAAGATGTACGTTCATAAATCTATATTAAATTAGCAGGCTGATGAAACATAAAATACTTTGTAAAGGAGTAGCACTGAACATTTTTCTTCCAGAAAATCTTTTTTTTTTATTGTAACTGCTTTTTAAATGTTAGTGAGCGATCAAGAGGGAAGAATACCGATGTAGTTTAAAATTGTGCAAACCTGTATTTGTGACTTCTGTTTGAGGAGGCAACAATACAATGTATAATAACAAATGTCAATTATATAGCTTAACATGTGTAGAAGACACCATTTCAAGCAGCTGGTAGATTAATCACACAGCAACAGCATTTTTATCCCTGTATTCTTAATTTTAGTTGTAGAATTCCAAATATTTCTGTTCCATATGCAGATATTTACATATTACACCCCTGCACACTTTTGCATTTGATGTTTATCACACCAAAATACATTCTTATTGATGACGTTCAAACTTTACTCATGTTTTCTCAAGTGTACAGTCATTAGTCATGGTTTCATAAACTGTTAGGGCTTTGTGGCTTTTAGAGTGTGTATGTACTTTGCAAATTTCAAAAGTGTCGCACAACAGAGTACATTTCCACAGAGCTGCCAAATGTCTATTCCTGATAACATACATGGCTATAATTGAGGAAATTATTTCTAAAGAATGCAAGAAAATTTGTAAATTTCATTCTTTATGGAGGTTTAAAAAAACAAATGAGTACAAATTTTCACAGTGGATGAAAACCAAATTTTCTATCAATCAGTTTATGATGTTTAACTTAATTTCCTTCTGTGCATGTTTCCATCTTAACTGTGACCATTGAAAACACTTAACTTGGAGGGAGGCAAAGTGGAAAAAACAATTTAAACCACAGTGAACATTTTAGTCTGGGTGATTTCTGAAGTTAATTTGCAAAGTAATTTCCATACCATGGAAATGTCACATAACAACTAAAAGGAATGGAACTGATTGTGGGCATCATCTGATAGGATCTTGAATTGTGTCTTTCTCTTTTCAGACCCTCCCCAATATTTCCAGAACCTTCAGAAATGATTCGAATCAACAACACCCAATACTTCCACTTCCTGCAGCAGGCAGATGTCCTTCGTCGATCGGGGACACTCTGCGACGCCATCATCTCGGTGCAGAGCCAAACTTTTCAGGCACACCGGTTAGTTCTTGCCTGTGCTAGTAGAGCGTTAGCACAGCACCTAGCCAAAGGTGATGCAGACAGCCCAGCCCATTGCAGGTTGGAGTATTTCTCTCCCCACACGTTCCAGCAAGTTCTGGACTTCACCTACACTCAAGCTCTTGAAGTGCCGGTGAAAGACCTGCAGCAACTGCTGAGAGCTGCCCAGCTCTTAGAAATGCAGCAGCTGGAGGACCAGTGCCATAAGCAGCTGAGGAGTCTCAAAGACAGAGAGAAGGATGAAAATGGAGAAGCAGTACACCTCACAGAGGAAAAGAAAAGTGGAAAAGAGAAAGATCAAAAGCAAAAAGGTAGACCGGTTCTTGAGAACAAAGTCCAAAAGACATCCTCAGAAGAAAAATCAAGTGTTGACATTGTCATGGAAAATGTTTCACCTACCGATTCTATTGACATCCCCAACAACCAAAAATCCCCAAGAAGGACGGTGAGATTGTTCCCGATGTCAGCAGCACTGTGCAACAGAGATAGTGTCATTACCAGGCCCAACACCAGTAATTCCTCTTTCTCTTCTGCATGGGCATTCCCTTCAAACATGTGGGACTCTGGGAATCACCTAAACACCTTAAGGCGAATTGCCGAGAACTATTCAAACTTCATCTCAGCTCATCCCCTTCCATCTTCCAACCAGACCTCTGTGGTATACCCATTCCCCCTTTCTTCTCCACACATGTTCCCTTTACTCAGTTCCCATTTTCATACTCCCCTTCAAAACACTGCACTAGGCTACTCACGCTTTCCCCCCCATCCCTACGCTCAAAACCTGTGCACGGAGACCCCACGGACGAGCAGCATGGTCAAGAACGGCCTTTTGAAAAGAAAGAAACTGAGCCAATCTAGTCAAGCTGGGGAAACGAGGTAAGGGAGTCTTCTGACATAAGTTTTGAAAGTTCTTTTTTTTCACACATTGTCTCCATGTTTTTCCTACTGCAGACTCATTTTAGAACCCTCTGATTTGCTCAGTTGTTCCTTTGCGACAGCTACCGTACTTGACTCACTGCTGCTTGTGTGTGTGTGGGTGTGTGTGTGTATTTGTGTGTGTGTGAGATTGAGGCTCCTGCACTTTCCTGCTTGATCAGTTTCACCTGTTAACCCTTCCCTGCCACCTCAGGTCTGTCAAGGTCTCTTTTAAGTAACCCGTAATCTAAGTTTAAACATCGCAACAACAAAAACAAAAATGATAATTGATCTAAGTCAAAGATGTTTTTGAGCATTTTGATCTGTTTTTAAAATTATATTGAACTTTCAGATATTAGGAGTAAAAGAAATCTGAGATTATTTTTTCAAAAACAAATTTTGAAAGAATGTGGGTTTCACAAAGTAAAACCAACCTGTGAATAAAGGGGAGCCCCCTAAACTTCTCCCTTCTTTAAGAAAATGTATGATTTTCCACCCACTGAAACATATCAGTGTCTACACCACAAAGAAATTGTTCAAGACACAAACAAGACTATGTGGGGAAAAGAAGACCTTCTATGGCGTCTCCCGCTACCTTGTTCCCTGCAATAAAATGTTCTAAGAAAGGCAGATGTTATCTTTGAACCCCAAAGAAATGCTATAAATATCTACTGGTTGGTACAAGCAGGAAAAGAGGGAAAGAAACACACCAAAGTCAATTATATGCGAACTGATATTTTCCGGTTAAGAAAATAATTTGGTCTAGATTCATGTCTGACACACAAATATTTGTTGTTTTAACGTAGAAATGTATTTAGCACCATAACATCTGCCATAGTTACACCACAACATATGCTTCTCATAGATATGTCGAAGTGCCTAAAGTCAGAGAAAGAGCTGAAGAGTGTCAACACTGCAGCACAAGAGTCCTCTGTGATCCAGTGCTGCGGGAGTCAGCCTCCACACAATTAGGTAAGAATATAATCATACAAAATGGCGAATAATAAGTATAGCACACTAAGCACATAGCTGTTCCTGCAGCTGCAGGAGTGTTGATTCTGAGCAAAACAGGACAATTTAACAAGATAGTAAAATATATCTTGGTGTGACCCCTAACCTCGGCAGGCTCCAGCGATGCAGCTACGCAATGGAAAGTGATAAAGAGAGTTGTGGTTTTGAAAGCATGGTGCAATAGGAGCAGTAGTGTGGTTACTAGATACAGCTAGATATACAAAGTACAGTATGTGCTGCAGTGAAAGCGTGGTTTGTCCTCCTGCAAAATAGTCTAATATGTTCGATGTGTTCTGATAAATTCCTCCAGCGTTAACAACACAAACAGGATCTTCAAGAGAGCCTGTGCAAGTGCAAGAGTAAAAGTGTACAATTGAGTTGATGAAGACTTTATCTGTTGTTTGATAGATTGGAATTTTTATGTTTTAGCAGCTGTACAAAAATAGATAAAGAAGCACTACAACAGTACATTTAAAAGACAGAAAAGTTTAGTTTAAAAAAAAAAAAAATCTGCTCAGCACAAAATGCTGGCTATTTGTAATTGAGATGCCAAACAACACATTGGACAGGAAACAGGCAGTCAACCGACGACAGATCTCAACAGGTTGCGTTTTCTAGAGTGGTAAGTGTTCAATTGTTGTGGTTTATTCTCTCCTGTTTTCTCTCCTCACTACAGTATACCCATTTCGTACTTCAGCATCCTGTCTATAGACTACTGTGAGGGCTACGTTTTCTCTAAAAAAGACCCCTAAAAACACGCAGGGCAGCAAAAAGCTCCACTTTTTTACTTTAACCTCAAATATCACACCTTTTGTAAGAGATTTATAGAAGACGTGCATGCAAAGCTTACAGGAAAGTAACCGTACATATGGTGAATCTATTCTCTTGCAACAGGATGCTTCATAAAGATATGCTCTCGGTGAATACTATGTTGCAGAATTACTTTTTAACAGCAGTACTTTTTAAACTTTTTCCATGAAAAGCAGTAGATATTTTTCCTGGTTGCTTAAATCATTATTTATTTAGTTTTTACATTTATTTCAACATTATCCATCATGTTAAGTCGACTAAGAACCAATTCTCAATTACAACAAGGACCCAACCAAGAGGCAGCAAAAAAGTAAGAAACAACATTTTACTTAAAAAGAAAAACCCAACAGAATACCATGAAGTGAGAATGGTTTGAGCCGTTGATGGCAGGATTCTAAAAAGCATTGACTCTATCAGAAGATCCAGGTTATTCTGAAGTTTTCAAAAAAAAAAAATCTTATTTTAAGCCATGTACAGTTCAGAAAAACATAAAATCAGATGATTATTAGGTTTCTGTTATTAGAAGCATTGATTTATTAATTGGCATTATATCAAACAAATAATGTTTTGCTTTACACTCCTGGATTGTCTGTTATTCTTCGTGAAAGTAAATGTTATTGGCAAAACCCATATATGTTCACTTGTTCTGTTAATAACATTAAGGAACATGTGTAGTGGTATATCCTGTGGTGCAGTCTAACTTTGTGTGTAATATGCTGTTTTTTGAGAACATAGGTTTCAATACTGACCAACCTTAGCACCTTTTAAAGCTACCCCCTAACTTCCTATTTTGGTTTGCTGCAGGTCAAAGCTGTGATGGATGTCAGTTCTGTGGAAGAGACGCTGTGCAACGTGATGCAAATGCCAGAGACCACAGAGGAGAAAAACCCTACCAGTGCAAACACTGTCCCAAGAAGTTTAGCCTAAAACACCAGCTCGATACGCATCATCGTGTTCACACCGGTAATTGTCTATTAACTGTTAACAGTTCGAAAAATTGCTTTGAGCCATGCTGTTGCTGAAACTCAGTGATTAATTATTGTTCTACCTGATTGGATATGAACTTGCAAGTACACAGGACGACTGGAAACTACATAAATTGATATGCAGTGCCTTGCAATTTAAACTTTATCACATCTTGTCACGTTTCAACCACAAACTTCAGAATATGTTTTTACCACACAAAAACAAATATCTGACCATCAACCATGTACCATGAACTGACCTTGAATTCACCTATCTAAAATGTTATATCAATATAAACCCAGCTGCCCTGTGAAGACCTCAAAGGTTTGTTAGCGAACAAACACTACAGACAGATCAGGAATAAAGTGGTGCAGACGTTTAGGGCTTAGGTTTTAAACCAACAGGCCAAGCTTTAAGCATTTCACAAAACAGTGTTCAATGCTTCATGTGAAAGTAGAAACAGTAATGCACACTCCACGAGTCAGACCCGGCAAAAAGAGTATTAATCTGAGAAGTAGCTAAAGATGCCCATGTTATCGTTGGAGGAGCTGCAGAGATCCACAGCTTGTAGGAAAATCTGTTGGCAAGACTAATTTTATTTGTGCACTCCACAAATCTGGCTTTTATGGAAGATTGGGTAAGTAGTTAAACTGTTTGAAGAAAGCCTTTGCCACATAACATGTAGAAGTAACTGAAAACGTGTGAAAGAAGGTGCTTTAGTCAGCTCAGGCCAGGTTATACTTTTTGACCTACATGCAAAATGCTAGAGTGCTTTGCAAAAGTATCACCCCCCTTAGGTTTTTACCTATTTTGTTACATTGCAACACATAATTTATACGTTTTATAATCTTATTCTATGTGGTGAATCTGCACAAAATCTGTAGAAAAAAGAAAAAATTGAAAGTTGGCTTGTGCATATGTATCCACCCCCTTGGCTATGAAGCCCCTAAAAAGTTCAATTACCTTCAAAAGTCACATAACTGGTGAAATGAAGTCCACCTGTGTGCAATCTAAGTGTCACATGATCTGTCAGTATAAACACACCTTGTCTGAAAGGCCTCAGAGGCTGCAACGCCACTAAGCAAGAGACATCACACTATTAAGACCAAAGAACTCTCAAAACAAGTCAGCAACAGTTATTAAGAAGAACAAGTCAGCGTGGGGTTATAAAAACATATCCAAATCTTTGATGTTCCCCAAGAGCACCATTAAATCCATCATCTTCAAATGGAAGCAAAGGGCACCACAACAAACCTGCCAAGAGAAGACCACCCACCAAAACTCACAGATTGAGTACAGAGGGCATTAACCTGACAGGCAGCTAACCCTGAAATAGTTGCACAGAGTTCCACAGATTAGTGGAACTCTGTATCAGTATCTGTCCATAGGACTGCTATAAGCTGTATACTCCATAGAGCTGGGCATTATGGAAGAGTGGCCAAAAAAAGTTTTTTTTTAATTAGTGTTAAAAATAAGAAGGCACGTTTGAGTTTGGCAAAAGGCATGTGGGCGACTCACAAAATGTATGGAAGAAACTGCTCTGGTCAGATGAGACTAAAATTGAACTTTTCAGCCACCAAGGAAAACATTGAGTCTGGTGCAAACTAAACACACTCCATCACCCCACAAACGCCATACCCACAGTGAAACATGGTGGTGGCAGCATTATGATGTGGGGATGTTTTTCACCAGCAGGGACTAGGAAATGCATGCAAGTTAAGGGAAAGATGGATAAATACAGAGATGTTCTGTGTCAGTCTGCCTGCGATTTGAGACTGGGACGGAGGTTCACCTTCCAGCAGAACAATGACTGGAAGCATACTGCATAAGCAACACTCCAGTGGTTTAAGAGAAAATATTTAAATGTGTTGGAATGGCCTAGTCAAAGTCCAGACCTCAATCCAATTGAGAATCTGTGGTTAGACTTGAAGATTGCTGTTTCCAAGTAAAAAACATCTAAAATGAAGGAGCTGGAGCAGTTTTACCTTGAGGAATGAGCAATAATCCCAGTGTCAAGACGTAGCAAGCTTATAGAAACTTATGCAAGGCAACTTGCAGCTGTAATTGCCACAAAAGATGATTCTACAAACTACTGATTTTAGGGCGTTGAACAGTAATGCACACTGAAGTCATAAAAATCGTGCTGTGGGGATGCTTTTTTCAGCATAAAAAGAGAAACTGTTCAGAGTTGGGAAGATGAATGGAGCTAAATACAAGGCAGTCCTGGAAAACAACCAGTTAGAGTATTCATAAGAGACCACAGAGGAGAAAAGAGTTGAGGTTCACTTTCTACCAAGACCATGGCCCAAAACATAGTCATGTGTTGGAATGGCTTAGACCTAGGTCTGAGGCCACAGGTCTAACCTGTAGCAAGACTTGGAAGTTTATGTCCATGGACACTTTACATTACAAAGATTTCATACTCTGGAGGTACAATAATGGCAGAGACAAAGCTCTAAAGACCTGCTGCTGTAACTGCCCCAAAAAAGTGGATGTACAAAACATGGCTTCATGTAAATAATACAAATGAACACCACACTTAAGAGATTTTCATTTGTGAAAAAGATTTTGAAAAAGATTTATAATTGTCTTTTAACCTCTGAATTATGCCCTTCATTGTGTTGCTCTATCACCAGAGGTGGGTAGTAACTAGTTACATTTACTCAGTTACATTTGAGTAATCTGTAATGTAATCTCTAATCTAAAACCAGGGGAATATGAAACATTTCACATAGCAAAGAAATAAGATTTAATTTTTATCCAAACTGTCACACATAAAGATGTTAGAAGCTAATGGTTAGCCAGTTGCATATTTCTTTAAACTTTTGTTACACTGGCATAAATAAACTAACTATGGGGAACGAAGGTATCAAGTTAGGTTATGTTGATCTGGATGATTATCATGAAAGTGTCCCAGTTTAGGTGATTTCACGCACTAACGCAACTCATCTCTGAAAAGGAAAAAGAATTTTCACGGAAGTGATAGATACTAGTCATTACAAGTCTGAGTTTTGCTGACATCAGAAAAAAAGCCACACAGAAGGACCAAATGCTGGAACATCAATATGAGACCCTTCGTTAATGTGACTAACCCCACACACACACACACACACACACACACACACACACACACACACACACATCTAATGGCCTCCTTCCTGTGTATTCTCTTTGCTTCAAGGAGAGAAGCCGTTTGAGTGTCGTCTCTGTGGTCAACGCTCACGGGACTACTCTGCCATGATCAAGCATCTGCGGACGCATGGCGGGGCTGCGCCCTACCAGTGCACCGTGTGCCTGGAGTTCTGCAGCAGCCTGGTCGCCATGCAGAGGCACGTCAAGACCCATGCAGTGCAGGACTTCCCCCCTGACTGGAGCATCAACAACACCTACTTGTATATCTCACACATATGAGACAATTTTCATAGACTGTATCTTCTGTTGGTGATTCTCGTGTGAGGCTGTTGAAGTTTAATTTATAGTACTAATACTATAGCTAAAGATCTGTTTTACCTAAAAAAAAAGGGAATATTGAATAAAAAAATTTCTCTACTTAGAGGTTTCAAGGGCAAACTGGGCTTTCAGCATTATAATATCTATGAGAAATGAAACTGTTCTCTATTTGCATTCACAATAATAGGAAATACAGATGCAGTATTTTCCAGTGACATTAAAGGTTTTGAAAGTGTTTACCAGGCATTAAAGCCACATTAGCATCTAATCGTTGATGCATGACGCAGGAATCCTCCCTCTGACTTTCAAAATTATTGGACCGCTTGTGCGAGCTTTGCAGCTTTGACCCAGGTTTATAGTGCCCTCTAAAGGACATGAACTGATAACAAAAATCAGCATTTCCTTGTGATGAAGCTTTAAATGCCATGCTTAAAATAACACAGGAAATATCAGAATAACCTTTATTATCATTGTACAGTAAAACACAGAACAATAAACTTTGTTTGTGCTGCATATAAAAACAATACCCACATTCATAGTGACATATACATACACCTACCTATTCATACATTCATATTACATGAATTACTTCATTACTTTTAGATACCTGAAATCCTATGTATTTTATTAAGTATTCAATTACTGCGGTGACAAGACTTCAAAATTGAAATTCAAATAAAAAATATTGAATTTTTTTTTTTTAAATGAAACTGTAGTTTTTAACCAGTAAACAATTATTATTAATTTATTTCTAATAAAACGTTATCCTATTTTTTTATATATCATTCTACAGTATCACTATTTAAAAAAATTGAGTGTATTCAAACCGAACTGTGATGCTCTGATTTAGTTATTTTTCATTGTTTTATCCTGAGCTAAGAGAAACAACTCCAGTCTACTTTTAGCTTTTGCACTGATCGTGATTTTTTTCAAGGTCCTATGATTAGTATAAAAAACCATTTGCAGATATGAATAATAAATGAGTGTTTAACACTTTATCCCCACTAGTGGAGCTCTTTTGTTTTTTGTCACTGCCAAATGTTTCGGGTGTGAATTCATTTAAATTGTGTCCTTCAGATTCAGCAGATGAAGTGCTTTTTTTTTAAAAGCCACACACAAGATATAAAACTGGTGCCTCCTGCAGGGAGCTTTAGTAAAGCTTACAGGCCTGTTTCCGCTTACAGATAAGTATGGATTTCAACAGCATTATCATAATACGTATGGAACAGAAAATAAATAAATGTTTATTTCATTTGTCAGCTAAGCATTTACCAGATAAATATGCCATGTTACTACTGCACCAAATAAATAAGCTTAAAAATAAGATTTATATTTGCAATTCTTGCAATTTATACACATACTAAGAAGACATACTAAGAAGGATTGATAAGGTTATATGATCAGATCCTACTGTGTCATATCTTTTAGAAAAAAACATGAAATAACATTCTAACATTAAAAAAAAATTACAAATCTTATTTAAATGATGTAACTCATATTCAAAGGTGTCACTCCACTCAGATTAATCATATATATTGCTTTAAATAGTCAAGGCCTCTTCCAGAAGAATAAAAACTGTCAGTGCGATTGTGTGATGTGATGACAAATCTGTAAGAAGTTAAACATGTTTAACTTCTTTACCAGTCTGTTAAGCTTATAGTGGTAACGTGATGTTCTCAGAAATAGTAGACACTATGGTGAGCTGTGTGTGAACGTATGTGTGTGTACTTGTTTATGCTGTCCAACCGTACCTTTTGAAGCATAATCACGTACCGTCCAAAGAACGGCTTGTGGGGGCCAAAGCCCGGTTCTACTGTAGCAGACTTTCATTTTTATCGATAGGGTTGGTGTAGTGTCATGATGACATCCCATGAATTAGTGTGATGGCCTAAATATTTTGGTGTAGGGAGACAAAGGCAAGGCATGGACCGATGCATGTCACTCAAGAGTCAATCTCCATTTAGGGCTAGAGATATGGTGTGAAAATGTTTAGGTTACGGTCAAGGTTAGAAATATGCAGATAGTGGTTAAGTGTTAGGGTTAGGCACAAATTGAATTATTAAAAGATTTGGAAGCCATAGAAAAGTCATAACATGGTCATAAAAACAGACATATGTGTGTCTGGGTGTTTGTTTTTATGTCATGATGGGATCTATAGCCTAAAAGGACCCCAACAGTCCCACTATTACAGAATAGTGGGACTGATACATCTATTGACATCTACGGACTCTACTACTTCAAGAGAGGTGCTTTCAGCATCTACAACAGTTTGCCTACCTTTCTGTTTGTTAAGTCCTGTGTGAAACCCTAAACTTGATCAAATAAATCCTTCCCACACTGAGCTGGGTTTTCTTCAGTAGTTTTAAGTAACAGGGACAAAACTGGATTTCTACATTTACAAAATTATTTTTAGAGCTTAACTCTTGATATCAGTTAAGGGAAACAGATTAAGTACCATTTAGAGAGAATATTATTAAGTGTTCAGCTGAATTGCTTATTATTCTTAAGTAAGGTTTAGGGTAGACAACTGGTAGGGTAAACCAGCTGAAGAGACAAAATGACACAGAGTAGAAGGTTCGCTGAAGCAAGACAAGGAACAATTTTAGCCTTATTTTTGGTCCAATCTAATAATCATATAGATTTCATCAACATGTTTTGTTTTTCAAATATTATGAAAATTCAAATAATCTGGAATTAAGAGCAGAACAGTGCAGTCCAGGTTTGACATATATATATATATATATATATATATATATATAATATTGTGGTGCCACGAGATCTCGTTACAACCCTGCTGGCTGCCTACAGTGCTGTGAAAAACTATTTGCTCCATTACAAATTGCTTCTTTGTCACACTTAAATTTATGTCAAGCAAACATAACCAGAGTAAACACAGAAATCCATTTTCAAATGATGATTTCCATCTTTAAGGGAAGTTCAAGGTCCTGAAACAGCATTTCAATCAGAACTCCAGACTTTAACTATTGCACTAGGTAATGTTCATTTGTTTATTTCATTTTTTTAAGCATTCATAGATGTACTTTCTGGTGTGCTTGACTTTAAGATCATGAAATGATGGCTAGACATTCTCCTTCAGGGTTTTCAGGTAGGGAGCAGAATTCATAATTCAAGCAATTATAGCAAGTTTTCAGCTTAGATATTGCCGGTAATGGAGGAAATTGTCCTTAATGTTATGGCGCATGAAGGTTTGAACAGTGGTCTAACTGAGAAACAGATCTAGAAGAAAGCCCAGTAAGTCACCTTGGAAAATGCCAGAAAGAGTGGGGTAAACATTAAGACAGGCAAACATTAGGGAAACAACAAGGAGAATCACAGAGGGTTAGAGGTTCCACATTGGTTGACACTGAGGGGTAGTGCAGGAGCACACTGCTCAGCTCCTTCCTCAAGAGAAAACCTGTAGCTCTGTGGAAGAGAGACACAACACAAGACATCCAGATCCTTGACATCATCCTCCCTCAACGGCCACTTTTGAAGAGACAAAAAGAAGATTGAAATGTAGTCCATTTATTAATATAACATTTTATTTACACTTTTGCTTTTAAATTTGTCAATAGTGAAAAAGGAACACAGGTTTATTATTAATTAGGTCAATAAATACTTGAAGGCTAGGGGGGGTGCTAAAATTCAATTCAATTCAATTCAAAGATACTTTATTGATCCCCGAGGGGAAATTAGAATTCCAGTACAACCCATCCAAACATACATCATGACACAAGACAAGGGGGGACGGGTCACCGAGGCTTTGCTGCCCACTCACAGGTGCTGCCCTTGCTAGATGAGAAAAGAGGCCACATTAGGTAAGTAGAGGGAAAAAAAATCATATTTCACACTTTATCCTTAGCAGGATACAGTTTGAGATTGCAAAAAAAAACCTCAGCACAAAGAAGCAACAAGTTTACAAAACAACATCATGCCGGGAACGGTGAAGGTGGTGTGAGGGGTGCATATGTTTATCTTGAGCATGTGTGTGTGTGCAAGTGAGTGTGTGCAAGTAAGTCCATGAAGCACTGTCACAGAGGCCATTGTCCTTGATGGTTCGTTGGAATGTACATCAACCGGCCACAAAGTTCTGAGCAGGTCCACAGATGTCCTCAGGGAAGGGAGGGGGCAGAGGGAGCAGAGCGTCATGTTTACATAACTTCCAGGAGAAGCTGAAGATAGCCAGCCATCAAGGCCGTGCAGGGGAGCCAGATTCAGAAAAACAACAATTATTTGGGTTAGGCTGACTCTTAATTTTCCGTCAGCCTTGAGAGTCTCGCTGGTGCTTCTCAAAGGCGAATCCAAACAGCCAAATTCCTGGTCTTTTGCCAGATGCGAGCGAACAACTTTCTCCAAGATTTATCCCATTTCACCCCTGAGTCCAGGAACCGCAACCTGCCTGCGATCCTGTGTAAGGATCACATCCAGTCTGCGATTCAGCTCACGTAACATGTGTTGATCGCTCTGAAGATCCCATCATACATGCCAGGCAGCCTTACAATTGCCAGAACAGCTGCTGACATTCTCCAAATTTCTCGATATGCCAGGTAACCTCTGACTCCAAAAAGCAGAAATCCTGATATCAAACATCCAATTATATACACATCTTCCACATCCTCGACTGACATTATCGACAGACACACAATCCTCCACTTCTGCCAGGAGTCCATTGTGTATCCGGAGAAAAATGTCCCGTCTGGGCAAGTGGGCTCTCCCGACCCCTGTCTTCTCGTCGAGAAAATTTGATCCATTGCAAGAATGAAAAGTCCTGCATAACATTCTGTTGCATCACCTGCTCTGCACTTGCTTTGCTTTCATTACCTTCGGACATTCTTTCCTCCTGAATGTCACCAATAGTAAACCAAATGTGTGATGGAGACTTGTCTTTATCTTCCACAGCTGTTCCCTCTGCCCAAGCTTCCCAGTCTCTGCAGGATTTGTGGCTTGAGACTTTGCAACCCCCCAGAACCGTCAACTGGTTTGCTTGGCTGGCGCTACAGTTAGGTAGCGGTACTTTGTTGGTGGTGTGGAACCAATGTAGATCCACTCGAAATGAGCCTTTTTCCAGTGTCAGGCATGGTTCAAAGCGAGCGCCCCACTCAGTCTCTGTTTCAATGTAGGATGTTTTGGCTTGACACATCATTCCTGTTCAAAAAAAAAAAAAAAGAACTATGAAAGAAGGAAGGACGTTTTGTAATTCACATTGTATGCCACAAGATGTCACTATATGTTCATATCTCCTTACAGAAAAAAAAAAAAAACAAATTAAAGGAGTAAACAGCACAATATTCCATCCCATTACTATGAAGCTATAAAATTTAATTCTTTGTATACTTATGTATAGTACAGTTGCATAAAGCTGTAAAAACTTGCAGCTAATATAGTATATATAGTATATATTATTGCTGTTACCAGGTCCGAAAGCCTGAGGATGTTTCTCAACAATTTCTTTAGCTAATGAAAGTAAAACAACACAGAAATATGTTGCAGATTTAGGCTGGTTTGCAATATGAATGTGATCAGGTCAGAGGGAATAGTTGTTTTCATGTTGAACATTTTGACATTTAAATATTTGCACCATGTGGAATTAACATCAAGCCAATGAAAGATGAGTAATAGTGAGCATATACAGGCACATCTCAAAAATCTAGAAAAAGACACTGCACTTGAATATTTCCCTCACTAATACATTTATAAGACTATAAATGCAGATGGGTACTGGAATATGGATTCCCACTGCAAGATATCACAAGATACAGTATTTAAAAAGCTGATTGAAGAACAAAATAGCTAACTATGGTTTGTTTGTTATTGGGTTGAGATCATCACAAAAGGCAACAGAATCAAGCTGATCAATTGGCATCAACACAAAGATTTTAACAAAGATGAAGAAGAATTCAAGTAATGTTTTACTTATAGTTGGTGAAAATCTGTATATCCCTGTTTAAATTTTTCTAAACAATTGGTGTCTGTGAATATTCATCACTTATCTGATCTTTGAGGACCTTTGATTTTTAAATCTGGAGCATTGCCCTGGTTCTCTTCACATAGAGCTTGTTATTGCTGCCAAACTACCCTAAATACCATGCTGTGTTGTCATATATGGATTAAACATTTTGCAGTAGTAGCGGTACAGAATTCCTGAACATCTCTGAAGGAGAAATGAGCCTTCTCAAAAATGAGGTAGCTAATGCCATTTAAGATGTCAGAGGATGTATGTGTAAAAGCTTGTGTTTTGTGTTTGTGTTTAGATTAACTGGAAACTGAGTGATATATTTCAATTGTTGTTTTTTTTCCCGTCAAGTGTCAGGTAAGCAGTCTTACTTATTATTGCATAGGCCATAATACAACGTTTCTTTTTTAAAATCCTTTTTTATTGGTCTTATGGAATAATCATATTTTTGAGAAACTGAATTTTGGATTTTCTCTGTAAAAAACATGAAGGCCAGACTAAGGTTTGCCTGAGGAAATAACGACAAAGACTATCTATTTCAGCAGCAGGACAGGGTAAAGATGCACCTCCAGTAAGGTAATATTATGAAGGATAAATAAATAATAGGAACAATAATATATAACCGTCATTAAAAACTGAACATTACAAACAATGTAGTACAAAATTATTTAAATATTTACAGACTGTAAAATTCTTTCAAAAAATACATTTGGAAAAATTGGAAAACCTCAAAAAAATATATACATAAATACAAATTCTAACCCCCTAACAGTGCGATAATCTACCACTATATACATAGAAGGAAGATGGAAATAAGGTGAATAAGTATTTGCTGCATTGTTCATGATGTAGTTCATGATGTAGTTCAGTAGTCTAAGCCTAAATGGTCTACAACGCCCTCTTTCCGGGGTAGAAGGTTTCTGGGGTGTTGCAATCTCCTCTCTAGCTTCTGAATGCAGCAGGTACCAGAGCTGCTCATCTTCCAGGCTGGTGCTGAAAGCATTGATCTACTCGGGAATGCCTGTTTGTTCGCACCGTGATCCCAAGACCGAATCTACCTTTTAACACTCCTCTCTTCTCCTCCACTAGCAGGCCCTGCTCCTCTGTTTAGTTCAGTTTTCTCCACCTTTTGTTCTCCGTTTTGTTTTGGCCATTTTACCAAACCAAACCTCATTATACAAGAAGGCAATGACAGTAAAATGAAAAAAACTAATTTTAATATTAATATTAAATTAATTAATATTATATGCAGTTTGAAAACTTTGCTCAGAGTCGCTCTGAATAGCGAACTGAATCACTCTTAAGCTAGGAGTCCTTTCCAAAATATTTTAAATCACTGAGGCGGACCTTTAGCAAGAAAGCAGTATAGGTGCTAAAGGAAACTGAACAGAACAATTTTCAAGTATGTAGTGAACAGCTGGATATTCCATCCCAGTAAAATGAACTTATAAAATTTTTTACCATACCAAATTTCTTTTTCTAATGTAAATAAAACCTTTTGATCACTACTTATCCTATTATATTTTGCATACACACCACATAAACATGTTTGCAGATTTAGGTCAGGCTGAGCTGAGGTGAGGGAAGATTATTTAGAGTAAATGGTTGCCTTTAAAATTGATGAAATATATAAATAATTTTTTTCTAGCATGTGAAATTTAATGCCGAACAACACAGATCACATAAGCAATAGTGTGCATGTATCATCATAACATCATTAGAAATACAATAATTGTATATTTTTATTAACAGAAGTGAAAAGAAAATCTAGATTCAAATATTTCAAAGTTGTTTTTTTGGTAAAAAAATAAACCAATACTTTTACTTTTACAATACCAAAACTAATTTTTTTCCACTCTTCATCAATGTATTTATTGAGCTGTTTTCACTAACATATAAACAAATACATACATATATAAATCATTAGAGTGTTCATATTAAAATTGTTTCCTGGTGATTTATCATACCTCTTTTTAATTTATTGTGACAAGTTATGATAAACCTGTACTGACGGCAAGTTTTAAGACCCTTTGCAAGATAAAGTCTTGATCCCAAGAAAAAGCAGTCACGGTGGGCAATTGTCATTTGTCCTACAAATATCCTTGATCAATACTATAGTAAATTCTATATCGCACACGTATATACAAGCTTGGTATGATAACAAAATAGCATAGCCAACAAATGCACAATTTCTGTGTTTTTTTTTTTTCTGGTATTTTATTTTACCTTAAAAGACTCTTATTTAGAAAATGGGACTTTGTTTCTTGAAAACCAGCTTTTTGACTATCCATTTGAACAATACAGCTTAGTGAAGTGCCTCTTGTGGCAGAGCAATTATTACAATAACAAATGCTGGGAAAAATAAGCCTATCAAACATTTTTTTCTCACTTGCCTTTCAAGGCAGAACAAAAAAAACCTCTTTTTTACTTGCAGCTAACTTCTAAAGTTATGAGACAAAGATAATTTGGTAAGACATAGAAGAAGAGTGTATTTTTTCCCACTTGCCTTTCAGGGCAGAACAAAAAAAAAAAAACGTTAAAATATTTTGATCTAGATATTTTTTCACTTGCCTTTCAGGCTTTCGTAGTTAATACTCTGTCTCAAAATTTAAGGGTGCATCTGTATTATTAATCTGCAAGAAAAGGAGAGAAAAAAAAAGCCACTGTTTACCTATATCTTGGTTTTGGGCTCTGCCTTGCTTAACCAAAACACCAAGTCTGGAGTCAATAAACATCCTGCAGAGTCCCTTCCCACCTCAAGATAATTTATCAGATCTCCACTATAACCACCCTCATGTTTGTTTGTAGTAACATCTGCTTTGGGAAGGTTCAAAATTAAATCCAAAAAAAGAAAAATACAAACAGGTTAAAAACTGAGTAACAGAGATAATAAGGTAAGATGGCAGATCTGTGAAGCAGCTAAAGAAACAAACTAAATAACCTAAAAGTGCTTAACCTAAAATGAAGGACAGACATGTAAAATGTCCTTGTTACACCCTCTGGAGCATTTATCTCTGGGTCATTCAAAGGACAAGGTTTTAATTTCCTTGTCAGAAAAGCTGTAAAACAGATGGAAACCGTTCTGCCCTCTTGCCTAAAACTCTCAGTTTACAGCTTGTGCAGAATCCTAACCATTCAGTTTTATGAAACTGGAAAAACAGAACTAAAACAGAAAGTTTAAATTGAACAATGTCTTTCATTTCCGGGAAAGAAATCCTTTTGGTTTTCTTTTGATAATTTGACAAGTACTTTTTAATAGTTATTATTAACAGACTCAATAATCAGACTACAGGATCTTGTAAGAGTTGTGGAATAATTGATGTAATGTAATGGGTTCAGTCCCAGACCTAAATTACAAAAACAGTTGTCTCACTAGAGGAAATGTGCATGTGTTCTATTGGAAGGAAGGAAAAACAACACACCCTTTTAGTTTAACTGTGACAATAACAATGCCATACTAAAATATTCATGCCTTTTGAACATTTTCCAATTTTGTTATATCAAAGCCACAACCTTCAGTGTATTTTATTGGCCATTTATGTGACAGACCAAGACAAAGTAGTCCATAATTGTGAAGTGAAAGAGAAAGGCTATGTGGTTTTCAACATTTCTAACAAATGAATTTCTTTAAAGTGTGGCGTGCACATGATGCATTCTGCCCCCTTAACCCTGGTAGCCCTAAATCAAATTGAGCGCAACCAAGTAGATTTGTTAATAGGAAGCCATAACACGCCTTGTTTGCAGTTTGACACAAGCCATGTAGGGGACACAATGAAGCACGTGGAAGAAGGTGTTCTGGATTATTTGAAATCAACATTCAATGTTTTGGCTTACAATGAAAACGCATGTCAACCAGAGGCCTTTGCGGCTGGATTACCAGGGAGAAATAAGAGTGACGGCAGAGGAAGGTGGAAGTAGCAGTGGATTTATTCAGGCGCACACCATCAAGCCTAACAGCAAGAAGCCTCCAACAAGACACAATTGCAGCCTTAAATAGGCACAGCTGATAAAAGGACTAAACCATTCTCTACATGGAATTTAACATCTCACAACTTCCAACTCTAACATACATTTTATCAAATATATACATATTCCCCCTTACTTTTTATAAATATTTTATATTTTTTTAAACCTACACACCCAAACACCATAAAACCTCACAAATACTAAGTGCACAAATCCCCCACATTTTCTATGTTCTCTCCCGGAACCTATAAATGGTGTCTGGACCCCTGGGGAAGTATTTGTCCAAACACCCTGGAGAGGACACAGAAAAGACAGGTGAGTCACTTCCTTAGCACAACACTTGTCCTTCACTGACACTTTTAAACAGACTTTACACAAACATTTGCTCAAGTTTCACAACAGTAGACCTTATTTGCTCTGACTAACAATTCTCCTTTCACAGACACCCACACCACTTCTTAATGAGGAGCAGCTGTGCAGAGCCTGGAACAAAAGGCTACATGCTCATCACTAAAATACTCAATAAATATTCAATAAAAAGTTAAACTTGTGTGCAAATGATTATGTGCAAATCCATGCCTAAAGTGCAGTGCTAAATAAAGTGTTTGTTAAAGTGCTAGATAAAGTGCTTTTAATAAAGTGCAAAGGTACTCTTAAAGTGCTATGAATTACTTAAATAGGGATAGTCCACGTAATGAAGACCTCTTCATTACAATGCAATAAAAGCTAAGACTGCACATCACTCTGAAAACACCATTTACACTGTGAAACATGGTGGTGGAAGCATCATACTTTTTCCATTTTTTGGATGCTTTTCTTGAGCATTGACAAGGAAGCTACGGTGGCCGGGGGGTGCAAAACACTTTTACAAGTACCGAAACAAATTTACATTTCAGAAAACAAATTTACATTTCAGAAAACACTTTTACATTTCAGAAAACAAATTTACATTTCAGAAAACACTTTTACATTTCAGAAAACAAATTAACATTTCAGAAAACAGATTTACATTTCAGAAAACAAATTTACATTTCGGAAAACAAATTTACATTTCGGAAAACAAATTTACATTTCAGAAAACAAATTTACATTTCGGAAAACAAATTTACATTTCGGAAAACAAATTTACATTTCAGAAAACAAATTTACATTTCGGAAAACAAATTTACATTTCGGAAAACAAATTTACATTTCAGAAAACAATTTTACATTTCAGAAAACACTTTTACATTTCAGAAAACACTTTTACATTTCAGAAAACAAATTTACATTTCAGAAAACACTTTTACATTTAAGAAAACAAATTTACATTTCGGAAAACAAATTTACATTTCAGAAAACAAATTTACATTTCAGAAAACACATTTACATTTCAGAAAACACTTTTACATTTCAGAAAATCAACCGGAAAGGGAATGTACCAACGCCGAGGCTGACCCGGAAGTCAGCCTCAGGGCTGCATCCTTCGAAGGCCGTATTTGTAGGCCGATTACGTTACAGCGCGGCGACGAAGGCTGTCCCAATTCATGAATCATTCCGAGCAAATGCTACCGACAAATGTGTCCTTATTTTGCCCGATTTGAAGGATGGGTCGTGAGTATCCTTCGCGGCCCATCATTTCCCATCATTCATTGCGGGTCGAAGCGGATTGGTCAAGCAGGGGAAGCCATGGCGGACCATAGCAACAAAAGCTGTGAGTAAATTGTGGAAAATTACACTTTCTGTGACACAAATTAAGTTCTACAATGTTTTTAGTGCGGGAATATAACTATGTAGACGTGAAATATCTGCTTGATTTATCAAGACATCGCTTAATTTCAAATGTGCTCCGACGTGTTCGGAGTTTTCCGTTCCCACCGTAGTAACCGGCTCGCCTCGCCAGCCCTACCGGCGGTGAGGTGAGCTAGCCCGGTAGAGATCTGACCGGACTATCGGCACTAATTGGCAGTCATCACAGTGAACGTTTAACACAAGTGATTTCTAACAGTTTATGTTATTATTTTAATTGTTACTAAAAATCAATTTAACATTTCAGGTGATATTAAGGTTAACCAGAATAAATGGACAGTTTTATGTAATCCAACTGTATCGCTGGAGAGTGTGATTGAGAATAAATAAGCTTTACAATATGAATTTTTAATGAAGAAATGTGCTATATGTTTTAAAAGTTTATTTATAATTCAGTTAGCATTATAATTTCTGATTCCAGGTGCAATCCAGAGACAATCATGTTCAGGTAAAAAATATGTTTGATTTAACTAGCCAATAAACAAAGAGATAGCAACTTTATGGCTAATGTATGTCGACATATTATATATATATATATTATAAACAACAACTTTAAATTTTAAGATAGATGGGAATTATAAAGTATTTGATCCCCTCTGGCTGTTCTTAGATAATTATATAATAATGCAGTGTTTTTGGTGTATTAGTATCTACTTGCTTTGATCACTTAAAATATCCAGAAGCATGCCTTAAAAATAATGTGTTTTTCCATCTCCATTCTTCCCTTTTCTAGACCAGACCCATTTACTGCAGGATCAACCTGAGTGTCCCAGTCCTGAAATGCTTCTTCAACCAGGAGGACACCAGGCCAGATATTCGGCTGAGCAGGGAGTCTCTGGCAGTGCTGCTTAATCTTTTGCACCAGGATAGGCAACATGGATGGGTGCTACTATTGAGACCTTGGTTTTTCTTTTCTGGCTGGCAAGTGGCACATCCTACAGAGTGGTCTGCAGAGTGTTTGGGATGCCTCGCTCTACTGTCCATCGCATCGTCCACAGAGTTACAGAGGAGATCGTGGCTATTCGTCACCAGGTCATCTACCTTCTAAAGACCCCTGAGGACTTAAGGCAGTGTCCCGTGAGTTTGCAGGCCTGGCACGCCACAGAGTTTTTCTTAAAGCTGTGGGTGCAATTGAAGGCTGCCATATCCACTTCAGGTGTCCAAGCAGCCTTGATGGTCAGTGCTACAGGAACAGGAAACTCTTCCCTTCCATAATCCTGCTGGCAGTTTCTGAGAGCCAGTTTATTGACACGTATGTGGGCTGGCCTGGGTCAGTGCATGACTCTAGGGTGCTCCGCCACAGCCCACTGTACAGTTTATCCTCCTCCAGGGTATTTTATCCTTGCTGATGGAGGGTACCCATGCCTCCAATATCCACTCCCCCTCATCACTCCCTACAAGAGGACAAGACAAGGTGTGGGAGCCCAGCGCTTTAACAGCCATCATTCCAAAAACACGCTCTATAATAGAGCGTGTTTTTGGAATGATGAAAACCAGATTCAGGGCCATCTTCCTGCAAGCGCTGGAGGTGCACGACACCTTTGTACTTCATGTAAGTTTTGACCTAGATCCATTTTATATATACATTATACATAATATATACACATACACATATATGCACCCTCTTTTAAATTGTTTTCAGGTCATAACAGCATGCACCATCCTCCACAACATCTGCCTTGGTGCTGGGGATGTCATGGCCCCAGAGGATGACCCAGAGGAGGCTGTAGAAGAGGATGAGGGTGAAGTTTGGACTGAGGCAGCGTTGCTCTCTGGCAGGACCAGCTTTCAGCTGAGGTGTCCGCCCTGGAGGAGGTACCACCAGAACATGACTACTGTGTCAGCCAAGTATAATATTATAGATGTGATTAATGTTTGAGGGGTATAACTAATTGTAATATTTTGTGAGCACCATCTTCTAATTCTGCATTTTTCCGATTACCTCTTAGTGATGTGGCAGCCGTCAATTCAGCCAGCCCTTTAAACCCACTTGATGGACGATACCGTGGACAGCGGAGAGAGGCATCACAAACATCTGCAGACCGCTTGTGTGATGCTTCGCTCACCATCCAGAAAGACTAACCACAGGTCTCAGTTGCAGCATCCCATCCATGTCTCTGACCTTGTGAGAGATTTAGCCACACCGCCAGACTTTCTGTTCAGAAAGACATCTGCCTTTTTGTTCTGTTCAAGAGGTTTTTCCAGGAACTGGTCACTCAGGTTGATCCTGCTGTACATAGTTTTATTTTATGCCTTTTGTCTTGTAATCTTGATCTGTTTGAATGTTTTCTTCCCCCATTCTGTTTAAAGTGCTGTTTGTATTTTTCATAATAAATTCTGTTTATAACTTTAAATGAAGTTGATGTATTGTTAGATCAAATGTAAATAACTAGTGACAAAAACTATTTTGAAATTTATTAGAACACCTTAAAATTTTAAGAAACAATCTGAACAAAACTTAATATTTCTTATGTAGCACCTTATTTTGGTGCCATTCTTTGGAAAACAGTCTGTCCATTCTCTGTACCCTCATGTCCTCCCTGATCAACTCCATCATCTCCTCATCTCTGTCCCTCTTTCTTTTCTGATCCCTTCCTGCTGGCTCACTGTCTTCCTTCTCCATCTGGTTGACCACCGCTCCACTTGGCCCTGGAGTGTCCTCAGGGATGGAGGCAATCAGGACAGGAGGTGTTGTGGAAGACCTCTGTCCCAACACCTCATCCATAAGGACAAACCAGGGCCAAGTAGCAGCAGTGGGCTTTTCACTGACTCCCTCTCCTGACCCTAGATACTTGCAATCCTAAAGTTAGATGGAATAAAAAAAAAAAGAGTTGACTAAACAGAGAAACCAACAAGACTTTTAGAAATATTTTTTTATTTGTGTGTGACATGAGAACTTCTGAACATAATCTAAATTCTTTTTTTTTTTTCAAATTGTCCCACATTGTTTTGTCCTGCAAAGGGAGTGACCTTCCCCTGTTGGTCCATCTTCTCCAGAATTGTCCTAAACCGAAAGAAGTATGTTAATCACTGGATGGATATTTATGAAAGTTAGAAAGATAGGAGTTATTAAAACTGGACAGAAACTGACTGCAAAGAATGTTGTTATTGTACCTCCAAGCCACGGTGGCTGAGTTTTTAGCTCCAGTAAAAAGGTGGTGGTTCTCACCCCTGAGCTTAATAAACTGGCCCGTCTGCTGCTTTGTACCTAAAAAAATATATATGAAAGTACCAAAAAAAACCATCTTGCTTAATATCAGAGCAAAAATAAAGCCTTTTTTAATTTTACATTTGTCTTAATTTGAAGAAAATATTAAGAATATTTCTATGCAAATGTCTAAAACAAGCTCTTTCAAATTTTTCACTTCTTTACTGAGATTCACTTACATTTGGAGGTGTATTCCTCGTCGGGTTTACCTAGAATCAGAAATTATAATGCTAACTGAATTATAAATAAACTTTTAAAACATATAGCACATTTCTTCATTAAAAAATCATATTGTAAAGCTTATTTATTCTCAATCACACTCTCCAGCGATACAGTTGGATTACATAAAACTGACCATTTATTCTGGTTAACCTTAATATCACCTGAAATATTAAATCGATTTTCAGTAACAATTAAAATAATAACATAAACTGTTAGAAATCACTTGTGTTAAACGTTCACTGTGATGACTGCCAGCGGGAGCTTAGTGCCGGGAGTCCGGTCAGATCTCTACCGGGCTAGCTCACCTCACCGCCGGTAGGGCTGGCGAGGCGAGCCGGTTACTACGGTGGGAACGGAAAACTCCGAACACGTCGGAGCACATTTGAAATTAAGCGATGTCTAGATAAATCAAGCAGATATTTCACGTCTACATAGTTATATTCCCGCACTAAAAACATTGTAGAACTTAATTTGTGTCACAGAAAGTGTAATTTTCCACAATTTACTCACAGCTTTTGTTGCTATGGTCCGCCATGGCTTCCCCTGCTTGACCAATCCGCTTCGACCCGCAATGAATGATGGGAAATGATGGGCCGCGAAGGATACTCACAACGCATCCTTCAAATCGGGCAAAATAAGGACACATTTGTCGGCAGCATTTGCTCGGAATGATTCATGAATTGGGACAGCCTTCGTCGCTGCGCTGTAACGTAATCGGCCTACAAATACGGCCTTCGAAGGATGCAGCCCTGAGGCTGACTTCCGGATCAACCTCGGTGTTGGTACATTCCCTTTCCGGTTGATTTTCTGAAATGTAAATTTGTTTCGCATCTTGTTAAATTGTTTTCTGAAATGTAAATTTGTTTTCTGAAATGTAAAAGTGTTTTCTGAAATGTAAATTTGTTTTCTGAAATGTAAATTTGTTTCGGTACTTGTAAAAGTGTTTTGCACCCCCCGGCCACCGTAATTTTTGAAGGTAAGAAAGATTCTGATTGGACAGTGGTACTACACAAAAATTAAACTAATCTCATGTTTCCTAAAAGACTCTGCATAGAAAAGGCTCTCAGAACCGCAGTTATTTTCCACCACAGTACCAAGATTTTTAAGCATTCTTTTTCTTTATTTTAAAACAGATCTGTATTTTTGTTTTGTTTTTGGCTTTTTAGCATAATGATGTCTGAAGCTGTTGCGATGAGTGGTGCGCAGAGGTATTTACGAGAGATGAAAATAAGTGAGTCTGTGAGTTTCTTCAGCCTCTATCAGGCATATTTATTGAAGAACTTTAACAAAGTTACATGTAAGCCCTTTTGCTTACAGCGCCATTCTCTTCAGCAAAAGTAAAACGTAATGACGTCGCACATGCGCACACCAGGAGTAACATACATGACAACAACAACAGGTGGCAGTATTGAAACATGTTGAGTAAGAGCGTTTACAATAGTAAAGTTTAACACCCCCACTCGCTCGTAACTCACTGAGCTATCTTGAAAACATATCCCTGCACATTTATGTGCCAAATATCTCCTGGGAAAACCTTTTCAGTTTTAATTTAGTAGCAGGTTTTGTCATTAAATCTGCAAGCATTTGATCAGTAGGACAATATTGCAGCACTACCTGTCCAGTGTTTACTACTTCCCTAATAAAATGGTACTTAATATCAATATGTTTACATCTCTGTCGGTTCACTGGGTTCTTAGCCAGTGCAATAGTGCCTTGGTTGTCTTCATAAACTTTTGTTTGTGAATACTGGTAACTATCTATGCCCTTCAGAAGTTGTTCCAGAAAAAGACATTCTTGTATTGCAGATGCTAGTGATATGTACTCTGCCTCGCAGGTAGACAGTGCCACTGTTGGTTGCTTCTTCGTCTTCCAAGAGATCAAAGAACTTTCATCATTTAACCTAGCACAATACCCAGTTATGCTCCTCCTATCAGTTGTATCTGATGCCCAATCAGCATCAAATAAAATTTTTAGTCCGAGGTTTTGTGAGTTAATTGTTTTAAAACTTAACTCTTTTTCTGCTGTACCTTTTAGATATCGGAGAACGTGTTTCACTGTATTCCAGTGCTCTACTGTTGGTTCAGTGAGGTGTTGCGCCAGTTTACTGACCACAAAACTTATGTCTGGTCGTGTACATGTGGACAAATATATTAAACTCCCCACTGCTTCTCTGTACTTTCTTGGATTTTCCATTCTGTCTGCATTATCTGAATACTCTAGCTTTGGTTCACATGGAGTCTCTCTTGGTTTGCAATCCTCCATTCCAAATCTCTTTAATATTTCGGTGACATATTTCTTCTGTGACATTTTAACTTGTTTTTCTGTTTGATCAAAATCTATTCCTAGAAAATGTTTCAGTCTTCCTAGGTCTTTCATTTTGAACTTTTCATTTAGCATCTTCTTAGCTTCTTTCAAAACCTCCTCACTGTTGGCTGCAATGATAAGGTCATCCACCCATACCAGTAAGATGATCTTTTCACCATTTTTCTCTCTACTATACAAACATTGGTCACTAGGGTTTTGTTTGTAACCATTTTCACTCAAGTAAACATGCAGTAAATCATTCCAATTTCTGCCTGATTGTTTTAGACCATAGAGAGACTTTTGTAGCTTGCAAACAAGTTTTTCTCCTGTTTTAGACTTTTTCTCAAAACCTTCTGGTTGGTCTATGTAAATTTCGTGGTCGATAGGTGCATGCAAATATGCGGATTTAACATCCATCTGATGTAATATTAGATGTTCTGGTGCTGCTTTTTGCATAACCACTCTTACACTTGTCATGTCAGCTGTTGGTGAAAATGTCTCTTCATAGTCGATGCCTTGTTTTTGATTGTAACCTTTCGCCACATACCTTGCCTTAAATCTCTCAGTTCCATCAACCTCATTTTTTAGTGCAAAAACCCATTTTCCCCCCATTGTCTTTTTGCCGTGTGGTAGCTGGGTGAGTATGAAAGTCTCATTTTCTTTCAGAGACTGTATTTCCTCTCTCATAGCTTCTTTCCATTGCCTTGAATTAGGCGATGCAATAGCTTCCATATAAGTTTGAGGAATATTGCAAACTGCTCTGTAACAAGAGTCTGCACTCATTTGTAGTTTATCTACTGCATCCTCAGTCTCAAAATCCTGTAGGTGCTCTGGTTTCTTTCTGTTTCTTGGTGGGTTCCTTCTATTTACAGTCTGTTCTGGTGCAACCTCAGAAATATATCTTTTATCAGGTTCATTTTCAACACTTCCATCATCTTTTTCAAGAGTTCACAATATGGTAGGCTCAGTTTGTGACTCTTCTTCTCTTGTTGTTTTAGTTATGAATCTTACCAGTCTATGTTTCTGTATCTTTTCAGTGTTAGGATAATACACTAGATACGCTGGGCTGTTTTTGTCATAACCGATAAAGATACCTTGCTCACTTCTTGAGTCAAACTTGCTCTTCTCCTGCTTGTAAGCATAACACTGTGACCCAAATTTCTGCAACTTTGACACATTTGGTTGTTTTCCCGAGATCATTTCATAAGGTGTCTTATCTGTTCGTCTGTTGTAGCATCTGTTCCTCACATATGCTGCGGCTTGCATAGCATAGTTCCAAAACTTATCTGGTAACTTACTTTCTAGTAACAGACATCTGGACATGTCATTGAGGGTTCTCCAAGCTCTCTCTGCTGTTCCATTGTGGTGTGGTGAATAAGGTGCCGAAGTCTCATGCCTGATCTTATTCTTGGTTAACATAGCTCTATACTCTTTGTTTGTAAACTCGGTACCATTATCTGAGCGGATACACTTCACTTCCCCATAAGGTGCCATGTCTGCCAAATATTTCTCAGTGGCTTGAAGAGTATCAGTCTTGGACTTCAAAAAATAGACCATGACAATGCCAGAAAAATTGTCTGTAAATGACTGTGCATATCTGTAACCTTCTATGCTGGGTGTTGACATGGGGCCTGTTAGATCAGTGTGAACTAGTTGTAAAGGTCTGTCAGCCTTTTTGTCTGGCTCTCTGTTTCTAGTCTGGGTGAATTTCCCTTTTGTACACACCTCACATAACTGCCCTGGTTTAGTTTTGCTTCCTTTTATCTCCATACCTTTAACTATCTTTTGAAGCTTTTCTACATCCTCATAATTGCAATGGCCCAAAATCTCATGCCAAGTCTGCAAATCATGGCATACTTTACATTCATCTGTCACAACCTCAATTGTGGGTAAATAGTACAGGTTACCACTTTCATATATGTCAAACCTGAGTCCATCTTTGTCCATCACATGACAATTCCCCTGCTGGAAGGTGATAGTTGATCCTCCATTTGCTGCCCTTGCGACTGAGAAAATGTCTTGTGGATACGATGGCATGTAGAGTGCTTCTCGCAGCCGTGCTCTTTGCTGTTGTCCCTCGTTGTCTAGAAGGTGGATCACCGCAGTCCCTCTTTGTTGTGCCATTCCGGTGCACCTGGTTCCATCTGCTAGCTCAACAGAGTGGCTCTCCGGGTGGAATGCGCTGTCAAAACTTACAAACTTTGTGATGTTGTTGATGATGTGAGATGTTGCTCCTGCATCTACCATAATGCCTTTCTTCTTTACATTGTCCGCTGGCCTGTGTTCTTTTGCATGCTTGACCTTGAAGAGTCTGTCTTCTTCTTCCTCTTGTTGTTCAGAGACTTTTCTAGTGCTTTCCAATCCCTCCTTTTTCTTGCACACAGATTCATGGTGTGTATTTCGTCTGCAGTAACTGCACCATACTTTCCTGGAACACATTCTTGCCTTGTGTCCTTTTAACCCACATTTGTAACACTTCAGGTTAGAATAATCATCTTTTCTGTTGGCAGTAATGGTTTTGCTGATACTTTTGTTCAGCTTCACATCTGCCTTCATCACATTATCTTTACCGTCTGTTTTCTTCATTTTGTCTGCTTCTTCATAAACTCTTAATCTTCTTTTAAAGTCTGTGAATGTAACTTCATCTTCATTTTGAGTCACATGTACAGCCAGTGGTTTGAATGACTCTGGCAGGCCATTTAGTATCATGGCTATAATTAATCCATCACTTAGGTTCTCTCCTGCATCTTTTAATGCCGTAATGATATTCTCTGCCCTTATCAGGTAGTCAGTAACAGTCTCATTGTCGGACATTCTTAGGTTTGTCAAAGATGTGTACAAGTTTATTATTCTTGGCTTGATTTTACCTGAATAGTGTTCTTTTAGTATCTTCAGAGCTTTTCTGCCATTGTCTGCGGTATCGTGTCTTATCAGAGACAGGCTTTTATCATCTATTAGCTTTATTAGCTCAGCATAGCAGTCTGCGTTTTTCTGATTATCTTGTGCTCGCTGTTCATCACTCGAAGGCTCTTTCAAGATAGTCTCTTTTAGCTTTAGGATGTGCAAATGGCCAAGAAATCTTGTTTCCCACAAGTCATACTTATCTTCCGACCCATCGAAGAAAAGTTGAGGTGACGCCATTAAACCAGCAGCTCTGCTTGCCATCTTGCGAATCTTATCGTCTCAGTAGTTCCCGCGTAATACGTCGCGTCCAACTCAGTATAAGCACTCACTTATCTCAATGCTAATTAATTTAGCATAGCCTGTAGAAGTCCCGCTGAATCCGTGCGGCTTTCTTCCTCAAAATACAATTCTCTGGTCGCGATCGTTGCTCTGCTTCCTGGGCCCATAACCTGTTGCGATGAGTGGTGCGCAGAGGTATTTACGTTGCACATAGATAAAAATAAGTGAGTCTGTGAGTTTCTTCAGCCTCTATCAGGCATATTTATCGAAGAACTTTAACAAAGTTACATGTAAGCCCTTTTGCTTACAGCGCCATTCTCTTCAGCAAAAATAAAACGTAAAATCATGACATAATGACGTAAATTAGGAGCTGTGAACTAGTGATTTTTAAATCTGATTATTGTCCAAGCAGAAATAATACACTAACAGGTCTGGGGATATTTAGCCACTCCTCTCTTCAATCTGCAGAAAGTTAACATCATTGCTCATTTTAGGAAAAGAAAAACAAATAAAGGCTCTCTCAATACTAAAGAGGATGGTCGGCTCAAACTCCAGTCTCCTTGTTTGATTTCTTAAGGTTTAAAGATTAAAACAATACATAGGAGTACAAAGGTACACAGAGTAATTTCAGATTACTAAATCATAAAATATTGGAACATTTATCAGCATTTGGATTATTAAAGAGGGGTTATAGTAATAATTTTCTCCCCAACTCTCAAAATTTAAATAGCCAAATTAAGGAAAATTATGTGTGTCTTCCCTTTAAAATACTATGTGGAAAAAAGTCCAGTTTGGATTCAAGCTTATTATTTTAATTTTTGATTAAATCAAACACTGCAGTTTTTGTTTTGTTTGGGTATACCATAAAAATGTAAACGCCGGCTTAAAATACTTCTTTGCATTTAACCTGAGCAGAGAAATTCTTGAATGCAGCTGCGATTAAATTGAGCTCATAAAATAACACCAAGTTAACTTAGAAAAATTACAAGGTACCTGAAACTAACTGTGTGACTGTGTTGTGTGTGTATATGGAGGACTAAGCATTTTAATAGAATCAGCAGGATTCTGCTAGTCCTGTGTTTTCTTTTGCCCAGATTAAAACTACGTACTGGTGACTTTGGAGATTCAGGTCGGATTTCATTCCAGAAAATTAACACCGCTGCTAATTAGTCGCAGTAGAAGGGCGTGTTAATGTCCTCTCCTTAAAGTCTCATGCCAGTGACCTTTTATCTGGGACATTTATACTACAATTAAACTAACATAAAACATAATGGGGAAGAAACAAAGTAAACTAATTGACTTAGAAGGGGATGTAAAGTTTATGGAGAACTATGTAAAAGGAGCAGGTATGATCTGTCATAGATGGAATAAAAAATAAAAAACATGGGTTTTTGGGCAAATTAAATACAAAGGATGTTTTAAAATTACAAGGGGATCTAAAATTAGAAATAATGAAAACTAAAAAGAGAAAAATAACAAAGAACAATGGGGAAGGGACAGAGAAAAAGCTCTGATTTAACAGAAATATGTACACGATGGCATAAAAATACGGATTTTCAGGTAACTTAATTATCACTGAAATCCTAAAACTACACGGGAATCTTAAACTGGAGATTATGCATTCAAAAGATTCAAGAGACAATAAAAAGCCTTGCCAGATTATAATTTCAAAGGGGACCTTTCAGTCCCTGAGTGCACACAGTTGATAAACAGATTAAAACAAAAAGATGAATTAAAAAAACAATAAGAGCAGCCTTTAACTGACATAGCCATAATACTGATGCATTAAGAAAAACACAGGAAAAAACTTTCAGCTTAACTGAAAACAAATAAAGGGGGGCGGACCGCCACCCATCCCAGGTTAGAATACCAAGGTAGCCCAAATTATAAAGACTAAGAGATGGTTTTAGAGGACGTGGTAAAAGAAGTTAAAAGAGGAGGTGACAATGTGGACAACATGGAAACTGTCCAAGTGGACAACCCAGTGAACAATGACTAGAGAAGAGAGAACAGAATGTTGTTAAAGAAGTAATCTGAGAGTAAAATATTTTGTAGGCAAGCATTAGTGAGAAACAGGTGCTTTAAAAATCATTCTATGGTGTTATACTACCAACAATATCATGATAAAATGCAAAAGATTCATTTTACAGGGAAATAATTCCATATTTGGCTCAGATTGTGTGCATTCTTGATTTTTCCTCTTTGAGAGAAGTTAAATTTCAGCTCTGTGAAACGACCTTGACAAAGAGATGCAGCTGCCTGAAAACAAAGATAAAACTTCTGCAAACAGCAGAAGCCTGTCTCTGCTGAAAGGTCTGAAAAAAAAAAAATTCTAACTCTACCCTGCATGTGTCAAACTCAAGGTCCGCCGGCCAAAACCGGACCCCAGAAGTTTAGTGATTCTCTAGAAGTAGAGCCTTTTAATATGGTGATTGTGTGCTTGAATGTTATCTTATCAATCAATAAGCAGTTTTGTTTACATTCTGCCACAATCTGCCTTTTGAAAATGTTTTGAATCTTGCTCTTTATGTAAAAAAAAAAAAAAGAAAGAAAGAAAATTGGCTAAAGTCTGCAGACACAAAATGAACCTGGATTGACGCTCTAACTATGTTTATTTAATCTGAGATCCTCTCCAAATGCAACAGTATATGTCAGTCTACATGAGATACTAACAACTTCACCTACTGGTATAATATAAAGATCTGATTGAATATGTGAAACAAGCAATGATGAAAGTTTTTCAACAGGTGATGCTCATCCAGGAGGAAGACAGTGTTTCTAGGAAATGCAGCTCATTTATTAACAATCAATTTTTCTCCTATAGGTGGAAGTTTTGCTGACTAATCATAGGCTGGATCTATGAAACATGAGCACAGACCAAATGACCAAGGTTCTGACTGATTTATGAACCTCACTGACCTGACAATGATAACATGACACCCAACAGACAACACCTTTAAGGTGGACCCCACTAAGACCACCTTATTGATTCTTGGTGAATAAAAAAAAAGAATTGAAGCGTTCAAAACAGACCTTGTGGAAACAAAAGGGGTTATGAGGAAACAATGTGCATTTTAAGAATAATAGAAGTCAAATTAGGTTCAAATTTTTGCAAATAAAAATTACTCTGACAGAGAAATAAGTAAGTAGTGTGTGAATGGGAATGACTGATTTCATTGTAATGCATCTTTGAGGGACCTTAAAAGCTGTCATGTTTAAACAACCTAACAATATTTATAACAACACAAAAAGAAGAGAGAGAGATAAAATGTTAGTTATTTTACTCGTACGAGGAGAACGATCAGAAACATGTTCAGTTACAAGTCCCCAATCATTCTGAACAGCATCTGTCCGCCTCCTCTTTTTATTGTCTTTCGGGGGTCCCTAGTTTACAAAAACATTAATCTCTAAAGGATGGGGGAAAACAACAACTGCATCGTAAACAGGTCATAAACAGCTTTATATATTAACAACACATTTCCACAGTCTCCTCCAACTTGTAGGGTCAGTTGTGCCTTTTGTTGAGTGTAATCAGCCTTCATCTTTATGACCTCCTCAACTGAACTGCTTCCTTCTCTGCTAGTTCAGCTCCTATTTATGACCTTTGCCTGCAGACAAACTCACACATCCTTTCTCACACATATATCATGAAAGGTTATAAGATCAAATAGTCAAGTTAAAGAATAGGAGAAAATATAAGATAAATCTATATTCAATTATTCCAACATTTCCCCCCTGTATATCTTATATCTGCTCATATTCTCATATCACTTAACAGCCACTTCTGTCAAATTTTGTAACTGTAAGATTATTTTCATGAGTACAAAGACAAGAGGTACTTACTGACATTTAAATCACAGAATCATATAGAAATGGATCTGCATACAGGTCAGAAAATTGGTCAGTCCCATCCTCATCATCTTCATCATCCTGATGTTTAAATAACGGATAGAGTTGTGTAACTCTGTTTTCCATAGGAGAAATAGCTGTGGTGATAAGACGGTTAACAGAGTACAAAAGCAGGGAATTCAACAATATCCACACAATGTCAAAATTGCAGCAAACACTGCAAAGGAAATTATTACTCATGATACTAAAATTTTATACTTCCCAAACATATCCAGCCAGGAGTCCCACATCGAGGCGTCTACTCCATAATGCTTTTTCATTTTGCCATTTAGAGATCTCAAACCTTCTATGGCTTTCGTTAGGCTGCCATCAGCCAGCAGCAGTGTTGTTAGGTATGAATGTGCAACATTTTTCTCCGAAAATAGCACAAACTCCTCCTTTTTCAGCTAACAACATGTCCAAAGCAATTCTATTCCGGAATGCCATCAGGGAAGTTGAAGCCAATTAGTCATGGACAGTTTCAAACCCGCTTTGTGTCCAATTTCCTAGTTTTTGTACATTGTAGTGAATATAGTTGATCCTGTCTACGTTTCTGTTCATTGTACACCACTAACAGATACTTGATTCAAATCTTGCGGCTACTTGATCAGTTAATTTATCTTCATCTATAGCATCTATGTATGTAGAGTCTCCCTCAGTCTGCCAAGCTACTGCTCTGCACTTCCTATCACACCAATCATGTGGATTTAACACTAAATAGTCCATCTGTTACTTCATCTACTAACATAGGATATAACCATAAAGTAATTAAGCACAGAGTCCTGTTACATTTGAAGGTAATCAATCAAACAACCACCACCAAATGTCTCCTCTAGAGACTAGTTTAAAACACTTATTTACTTTTACAATTGTAATACACCATATTGCAATGAGATTCCCCAATTTATTACCTCTCGCTGTCATATTTATACATGTATAGTGTCCAGTGGTGATTCGCTTATGGAAAACTGATTTATCCTTCTCTGCTCTAATTACAGGAAAAACAGAATCCTTGTGCTGACACATTTCATTAGGATTAGTTTGATTCATCACTTCCATCACACAGAGTTGTGGTATCACAGCTGGAATTACTTGTAACAAAAGCCTTGAACCCAAACACACAACACAATCTCTTTTAGTCATGTTAGCCGCTTGCTCTACCATCAATAATTATAATACCATCAATAATTATAATTATAATTATTTGTTCCTGATACTCCTGTAATAACCTGGAACTTAGTCATCTATGGTTAACTTTTCTAACATAATTTTCACTCTCTTCGCTTTGTAACCTGGATTACATTATCAGCTTTATGGAGCTTAAACAACTTCTTTTGATGACTAGCATAAGCAGTGGTGCCGCACTCTTGTTTCCTTCATCAGCTACCGTCATGGACCATGAGGTGTCTCTTCTATCATTAGTTAAGTAACTTCTATAATCCTGTCCTTTCCTTCCTTGTTTAGTCAAACTAATGAGTGGGATCAGCACCACAGCTATGGTTTTAGATTTCACGCACACTTGAATACCATAAGTATAAGAAGTTTGTTTAGTGCACATAGTTAGGTTATCTTACCTACCTTGATTTAGCACTATTTGTTTCATATAACTCATAACAGATGTTGTTACATTCTAATTCATCTTGACTGGTTTCCAGAATACCAGAAAACAAAAATATATAAAAAAAATATAAACACACAGCATCGGAAAACATTGTTCATCCATCTAGAAATCATTTTGGCTGAAATTTTGACTCCTCTAAATGGTTCCAGTGTCTTAATTGTCTTCACTGACTTTCAGATCTCTCCAGACTCTAAATGTCTGGGTCCACCCTATTATCAGTCTATAAATCACTTCCCCTGACGGAGCTTTCAACCAAAATGATCTTTTTACAATGTAGTCAGGCTGAATCCAGGTTGATCTCTCAGTTATTTTACTGCCCTTGCAGTGGTTAATAATACCTAATATGGATCCTCCCACTTAGGTGAATACCAATGCTTCTTCTTTACACTCCTTATTAACACCCAGTCTCCTGGTTTCACTAGTTAGTTTTCCTGCTGGAAAATAGAACATTCCTCATTAGTTTAAATTTATTTCTGTTGCTTTCTAACATACTCCTCATATAATCAACTAGGTTAGCTTCTTCATCTAACTCCCACTTATTTTTTAACTGTGGTAATCTGTATGGTCTTCCACATAACGTTTCATAGGGTGTTAACCCTGAGGTAGTTGTAATGTTTAGTTGGAAATAGTTCTATCCGTTTAGAAAATGCATCTATAATAATTAAACAGAACTTTTTTCCCTTCACTGTGATTTAATTCAATAAATTCCATATGAATTGTTTGAAAAGGGTATCTTAGTTTTGCAAATTGTCCCCTTTGTTGTCTTAAATTCCCTTGTGGATTATGTTTTACACATGCTAAACATGTTTTACAAAAATTTTTAATAAGAATTTTTTAGAATTTAATCAATATGTTATATAATATTAATATATCTGTCCTACTATTCCCCCTGTTGAGACATTATGAAACACGATGGCTCAAATATTGCTTCCATTTATAGGTTCTTTGGTAGGACAGGTTTATTATCTGGTCATATATAGTTTTTATCTTTTAATGCAGCTCCATGTTTTTTCCACATTTCTATCTCCTGTAGTGAGCTTTGTTGTTGCATCTTTTCTAACACTATCCATTGTCACCAATGCATATCCTGTTTGTGTCTTCTCCCTCTCATCTTTTTAGAGAAATCATTCACATAAACTATTTCGTGATCCTGCAAATCACTTCTAATTTTTTTTTCTTCTTTTTTTTTTCCTAATTCTGCAGTATTAATGCTGAAACTGCATGGGAAACTCTTAAGATTAAAAGGTGAAACAACACTATTGCAGCACTGCAACTGTCATTTTAGGCTGCAATTACAGCTCTCACATAATATGGTTGCACACACGCAACACTGTCTAGTTTTGAAAAGAAATAAGCTATTATTTTCATTTTATCTCCATGTTGTTGAACCAGAACTGAAGTCATAAAATGTCCCTTGCAATCTACCATCTGAACAAACGATTTACTATAGTCTGGTAATGCTAAAGCAGTACTGGAAACAAGAGCTTATTTTATGTTGGTAAATGCTTCTTCAGCTTCTACACTCCATTTCAATTTAGACGTCATTTTCAGCTCTTCCTCATACATTAATTTGTTTAATGGAGTTACTATTTCTGCATAATTTGGCACCCAGTTTCTACAATAATTAGTTAGTCCAAGGAAGGACATCATTTGCTTTTTTGTTACTGGTTTTAGAACTTGTAATATTGCAGTCTTTCTTTCTTCTACAATTGTGCGTCCCCCTGCGCTAAGATTATGACCTAAGTATTTAACCTCATTTGTACACAATTTAAGTTTCTTTTTACTGACTTCGTGCCCGTCTTCTGTTAAATGTTTTAATAATGCTATTGTATCATTTTTACAAGTCTCCTCATCAGGACAGGCTAATAGCACATCATCAACATATAATCAACCCTGACTACCTCCTGGAGGGTCAAACTTGGCCATACTTGCACTCATTTCCTGAAAGTATATAGTTGGACTTTCACAGTAACCTTGAGGTAGTCTGGTATAAGTATATCTTTGTCCCTCAAAGGTAAATGCAAACCAGAACTGCCTATCTTTCCTGTTGATGGAGCTTGTTTTTTAACTGGAAAAATGGGGGTGTTACATGGTGAATCCTCACATTTTATTATCACCCCTGCAGTTATTAAATCCTTTATTACTGGTTTTATTCCTTCATGAGCATCATATTTCAAAGGGTATTGTTTTACTCTGGGCCTGTATTCTGTTTTTGCTCTAATTTGAACAGGTAATGCTCCTTTACTAAACCCACATCAGTTGGGTCTTTTGACCATAATTTATCAGGGACTTCATTCAAAAACTGTTCCTCCTGTTCAGTAAGGAATATTTCTCATTGTTGTTTTGTATGCAAATGTATCCCTTCCTGCACTGTCACTGTCCATAATAATAATTTTCTAATTAATCCTGTGGATGCACTAGTTTCTGTATTCATTATTGTTACAAACCAGTCTGTGACATCTTTTCCCCTCTGCACTATTCTCCCCATATCATGCTACTTGAGTTCTTTATCCTTGAATAAAGATATTTGTGGAGGTGACTACATGTTGCAGAGCTTCCTAGTGTCTTCCTCTAACACTACTTCAGCAACTGACGTACTCTTCCTATCTGTATAAACATAAGTTACCATGACTTTTATAGGGGTTACTTTATTTAATACTTCTTCATAAATTTTATCTTGTCCAGGAGTATTTTTATACCACATGGTAATATGTAGATCATCTGGTGTCATTTGATCTTGTAGTTGAGTAATAACATTTCTTCCTTCTGTTAGTAAAGCTGTCCCTACGTCTAGGGGTGGCTTATTCAGAACATCCAGTTAATAGTGGTAATAAGGTGGTCCTACTCCTTTTTTAACATCAACACCCTGATGTTATTTGTCTGTAATCTCCTCTGCTCACTCCTCTCTGACCCCTGCGGTTTTTTTGTCCTCTGCCTCTAAATTTTTTCTCTACCTCTGTTGTTTTAATAAATCTGCTCTTCTTCTTCTTCTTGCTGAAAAAAAATGTTGCCTATTTATTTATTTATTTATTTAGGTATTTATTTATTTTTCCTTCATAACTTTTTTTTTGCATGGAGGGCATGATTTACATAGTTTTCTAGATTTGCTGTGGGGAACCCTATAAAATATCTCCTTACCCAGGTATTAATTGCATCCCTGGAACCAGCATGTAGTGCATTTTTTAACTGCTGTTAATAAGCTCCTTGCTTATTGTAGACCACTATGTATTTTAAACACTTTTGTCAGTCTAATCCTATATTCTTCAAAAGGTTATTCCTCTTTTTGTTTCACTCTGGCTATTAAAAAAGAGTAAAATATTTTCTAAGGTTACACAGAAAAAAAACCCATGTCATGCCATGAACCTCCGTGACACGCTGTATCAACAGCCTTCAATGTCTCAAAACAATAATAATAAAAAATAAACACAAATAAAACATACATGAGGTACAGCCATGGTGGGGATGGATTTATTCACCAAAGGGACTCATTTTAGCCCATCCAATCCTGTCAAACCTCATCAGATCTTTGGTACAAAACAAAAACTTTCCACCTACTCTTTACTCCCCTTCTTCTGTCCTGCTATTCCACTTTGCAAGTCTATCAAAAATTACTTCTTAGCCCTCTGACCTTTTCTGCTTTCCACAAAAACGTCCATTCTTATCTCCTGCATCACATCTCTCTCTTTTTAGTTATTTGTAAGCAATAATCTACATCCTCATCTACATTACTGCTTTGTCCATTTTTCTTAAATCACGTCTACTTTTAATGTACTTGTAATTATTGCATCCTATAGATCACCTAAATTTTTTTTTTTTTTTAGAGTTTAAACGACGATCATAATGATATGTGGTTATCCATTTATCTAAATATTTTAATTTACTCGGATCTTGTGCTTCTATGAACTTCCAATCTTTGCATTGTAGTTCGTTTTTCAATTTATTTTTACTAGCCCCTTTTCCCATGTTTTGATTTAAATTTGGTCCAGCATATAAATACCTAGGGTATTCTAAATACTGGATTTTTCTCTTCAGTAGGGTGACAGAAAAATCTCCTTTTGTGGTAATTCTCACTTCAACTCTTTCGAGTGGAGAATTCTTGCCTTTGCTTCCACAAAAGTTAGTCACTTTCAATCCTACTGCTTTGGTATGAGGCAAAACCTAGTGGTTTAAATCCTCCATTTATTTCTCACATACACACATTTAAACGCAGATTTTACTTAGTATTTTTTTGTTGTTTAAAATACTTAAACGCAGACTCCGCCGTTCTGGAAACACGGAATTTTAGTATTACTTTCTTAATACTTAAGAGGACTCTGTCGTCCCCTATAACCTTGGAATTTTCAGTATTTTCACTAATACTTTAAGCAGAACTCCGGCGCACTGCTGTTACCTGTTAGTGCCTAGGTTTACAGGGTTTGTTTACTTTACGCAATGACCCCCAGTCATTCGTCACACTTTTGTTTTAAATCCAGATTCACTCACCACTTTGTCCTCTCTTCTCTCTCTCAGAGTTCCGTCAGCCGTCAGACTCCAGCGGGCGGGCCGAAATCCAGTCCCGGAAAGGGTCTGTGTGTCTTCCTGTTGAAAACAGCCGTGCGCACGGTCTTTTCCTGGAGTCTACCAACCCGCTGGAACCATCAGGCGTAGTTGGAATCCGGCTCTCGAAGGACCAAATTAATGTCATGTTTAAACAACCTAACAATATTTATAACAACACAAAAAGAAGAGAGAGAGACAAAATGTTAGTTATTTTACTCGTACGAGGAGAACGATCAGAAACATGTTCAGTTACAAGTCCCCAATCATTCTGAACAGCATCTGTCCGCCTCCTCTTTTTATTGTCTTTCGGGGGTCCCTAGTTTACAAAAACATTGTTCTCTAAAGGATGGGGGAAAACAACAGCTGCATCGTAAACAGGTCATAAACAGCTTTATACATTAACAACACATTTCCACAGTCCCCTTCAACTGGTAGGGTCAGCTGTGACATTTTGTCGAGTGTAATCAGCCTTCATCTTTATGACCTCCTCAACTGGACTGCTTCTTTCTCTGCTAGTTCAGCTCCATTTATGATCTTTGCCTGCAGACAAACTCACACATCCTTTCTCACACATATATCATGAAAGGTTATAAGATCAAATAGTCAAGTTAAAGAATAGGAGAAAATATAAGATAAATCTATATTCAATTATTCCAACAAAAGCGCTAATAAAGGTCTGATGTTCTGATGATCATTGCCAAACTTATATCTTAATAAGGTTTCCAGAATCTTTTCCAAACAATCATATAAAGATAGCAAAGGTTCTACCTGTATTAAAAATATTGATGACCATAAGAAAGTTCATAGACCCGCCTTCAATTTTTCACAATTCTTTTACAAACAGGGTATTTAAACTTTCATGTGGCCAAATGTCTGTGTTTGACTTTCTGTTTTTGTGAAATAAATGCCTGATTCATGTTATGTAAAAATTAGAGTCCTCAACATACCATAATAATATTAGGTCAGTTCTCTATGGTAAAACAAAAAGATTTTAACAGACGTTTAGACTTTTTCCAGTCAGGTTCAAAATGATCAAATTAGACTCAAACTTAACATAAGATGAAATGAACCTTAACAGAATTACTGAACTGGACTGAAATAGAGAAAACTTGAGTTAATTGAAACAAACTTTAGTTACTTGAACTAAATACAAAGCTGACTGAAACTGTATGTTGTATCTATAAAACAGGGTAAGACAAACTAAGATTATAAGATATAATATGCCCTTCATTTTTGTGTTCATCAGTGAGTGAGTTTTTATTTTTATTTTTAATAAGAACTAAACCAAGCATTATTTAAAATAATAGCAACTACCAAAAATAGTGATCTCATTTTTAAATGTAATAAGGACATATAAAATATGATAAAAAAGAATAATAAGAATTTGGAAAAACAGAGGCTTTAAACCTCTACAGGAACAGCACTGACACTGTCAAAGGTAGATCCTATACGCTCATTCTGGCGTGGACAGTCAAAGTCCATCCAAGGACACATTTAGATGAGGCAGAGGGACAAATACAGGGCTTAGCTGAGAGCAAAGAGAGCAACATGCATCCTGCCCTAGCTGCTGTCCCACCTGAACTGTGGTCCCAATCATCAACTGATGTAGGGCTTATAAAGGGGTTCCCACCATACAAGGTTAAAACTAATATCTGAAAAAAGGCTATTAGTCCGCCAATACCCCTTAAAGCCAGAAGCTGAAGAAGGTATTATGTCAGTAATACAAGATATGTTGAAGTCAGGAATATTAAGAGAAGCACCTGACGCTACATGCAAGGCATATCACACTGACATCGCTATTATTATTACAGCCAAACATAACTCTAAAAAGATGTGCGCCTTAAATCCAAGTACTCTAATACCTACTGCAGAAGATGGAAAACCACATTCCTGTAAAACAAAGGTAGAAGAAGATACAAAACCTAGACAAGATATTTCCCAAACACCATTATCAAACTCACAAACAGTGTTTGTAGATGGCTCAGCATCTAAAGATGAATATGGAAAGAATAGAGTTGGTTATGCAGTAACAACCATCGATAGGATAATAGAAGCTAAATCTCTACCCAATACATGCTCAGCCCAAACAGCAGAATTATATGCTGTAGTAAGAGCATGTGAATTACATGAATTCTACACTATAAATTTTTCTGACTATCCAAAGAATTTTTGCAGATCACGCATAATTTGTTCCAAACACAGGGGAAGAAATATTGCCTAGTTGTAATAGATGAACCTAGTGACACATTTCTTCCCCACATATGGTATCCCACAGATTATAAGGTCAAATAATAGAACTCCTTTTGTAAATAAATTAATAGAACTAAGTTCTAAAGCATTAGGGTTTCAGTTAAATGTTAAGGAAAACAATGGAAGAAACAGGGAGGCCATGGCCCGAATGCCTATCCATGGTTAAATTATGGATGAGAATAACTCCAAATCAAACTGGTCTTACTCCATTTGCCACCTACTGTACATCATTGTATAACTCCACCCACTATATTCTGAGTCTGAGATCACGTGACACCAAGTTGCTGATGTGAATTTGTATTCTCAAAGAAATAGTACATGGCAGACCGTTTTCTCTGCCCTCTGACATGAATGAAATAGAGAAAGCACAACAGGAAATTTAATTAGCTGAGTGGATGAATAAAATGTTGCAGACAAAAGAAACACAAATGTCCAGTGGTCTGCCGATAATCTCTGCTCCTATCCCACAGAACGACCTGAGGCCTGGAGACCTGGTCCTGATTAAGACACTCCACAGGAAGGATTGGAGCACTCCTCGGTGGAAAGGGCCGTTTCAAGTGCTCCTGACAACGCCCACAGCTCTGAAAATAGCAGAGAGGCCTTCCTGGATCCACAAAAGCCACTGTAAGCCAGTTTTGCCGTTACAGGAGCCAGATCAACCGACGGGGTAGCAGAAGGAAGTCCGGGTTCAAAGGAGTTGGAGGACCCATATGGCCCAGCGTCTCAAACCGGTGAAGAAAACAGCTGATCTGCGCCCAATTATAAAATGGCTCTCTGTAACATGTGGACAGGACTGATAAGCCTGAGCTTAATTCTGGTAGCAGGACTCTTTCTCTGTCTAAAGCAGGATCCACAGGAGGTGATACCGCACCAGAAGAGATGGACATCTGATGGAATGCATCTCAGACCACTGACAAAAGAACATCCATTCCTACAGAATTTCTGGTATCGTTCATGGTGGCATATGCAACACTGAACTAGGTAGAAATGCACGAAAATGAAGGGGACGATCATGATGACATGTTGTAAATAAATCACATCAAAAGCCTGAGTGTACTCATACATTGTATTTCATAAAATGACCTTACAGCAGAAAATCGAAAGAAGTTGTTGCTTTAGTGAAATGAGAAAAAGTACAATGGTGACATAAACAGGGCAGATTTTTAAATTCTTTTATTTTTATGTTTTTAAGTATTATTCTTTTATTTTTATGATTTCAAGTATTAATCAACATTTAACTTTTAATGGTCGCCGAGGGCGGCGGGGCCGTATGAGTATTTCCCACAAAATATAATCTGTTTACCGTCCGTGGGTTTTCGCTCATACAGAGTATTTTTCTTACTCGTTTTTATATTAAATGTTTTTACTTGTGATAAAAGGAGGGACTGTTGGATGGGTGTGAGGACTTGTTATCACTCATGTAAAAACTTTGTGTTGCAAGGCACCTGCACTCCGCTTTGTTTTCTGCACTGGTATGCCTTCCTCCCTGTGTGTGTGAGATCATCGTTATCTCCGTGAGAACCAGCCTCCTTTCAGTCTCTCACACACACACATATACACCCTGTCTGAACTGTCTGTTGAACTGTGTATATAAATAAAGAGATAGGGTGTCAAAACTTTGTAGTTGCACTGCAAAGTGGGCTACCCTTGTCACAAGTAAAACTGACTCTGTATCGTTCTTACCTCTGAGTTGACTGAATAATACCTAACAAACACAGTGTACCCATCTTCTGATGGTTACTTCCAGCAGGATAACTCGCCATGTCATAAAGCACGAATCATCTCAGACTGGTTTCTTGAACATGACAATGAGTTCACTGTACTCAAATGGCCTCCACAGTCACCAGATCTCAATCAAACAGAGCACCTTTGGGATGTGGTGGAACGGGAGATTCGCATCATGGATGTGCAGCCGACAAATCTGCAGCATCTGTGTGATGCTATCATGTCAATATGGACCAAACTCTCTGAGGAATGTTTTCAGTACCTTGTTGAATCTATGCCACGAAGGATTAAGGCAGCTCTGAAGGCAAAAGGGGGTCCAACCCGGTACTAGCAAGGTGTACCTAATAAAGTGGCTGATGAGTGTATTTCAGCATGGCAACAAGACAAAGCTGTCGAGGACATACCCCAAATTACTCATGCAGCGGCATAAATAAAGGGGTTCTGCAAAGTATTAACTAAAGAGGCTGAGTACAAATGCATGTCACACCTTTCAGATTTTTTTTCCTTCCACTTCACAAATAAACACTACTCTATGGTTGCCTATCACGTGAAGTCCTATTAAAACACATTTAGGTTTGTGGTTGCAATGTGATAAAATTAGAAAAAATTCAAGGTGTCTGTGCAGTACTTGTGAGGGTGAAGCACACACCTACAGTAACTAACAGGAAGTTTGTTTTATTAATGTTTTTATTTTAAAGACCACTAACCGTTCTCTTTTGAGGTCAACATCCTGAAAGCAAGCTTCATGAAGTGCACACAGGATGACTGCCCAGTGACCTTATCTGTAGGGAGTTCCCTAATCATCGCTTCATTGGGGATGTTCAATGGGATGTAGTGAACTGTAACTGTAGTTTAATTTGACTCTTGTTTGCTTTGTGTATTATTTAATTTCTATTAGTTGTTAATCCGATGTATGTTGTGTGTTTGTTTGTGTGTGTGTGTGTGTGTGTGCACATGTATATATGACATTGTGCAGATCAACCATTGAGGGGACACCAACATTGTGTGGACATTCACGATTGTGTCGTTTTCAGCCTGGTCCACACAAGGGTTTGTGTGGGTTAATTGTTAGGTTTGGGTAAGCTATATACAAGTCAGGGTTTAGGTGAAAACCCCTAAGGTAAACCAGTGGTGGTGTCTGTGGCTATTTAAACAAGAATGTAGGGTAATTGAGAGAATTGTTGATGTTCTGTTTTAAAAAAAGTTGCATTCCTGCTAATGCGTTGACTCTGGTGCTAAAAACTGTAACTGTTGAGACCTATGTAAAAGTCTTCTTGAAAATCACAAGGAAAACATTCAGAGCTCTGGAAACCTGCTGAAGCCTATGGTTGTTTTTTTTCATTTCATGGTTCTCTTCATGATTGCTGATCTTCACCCTGTTTGAGGGTTCTACGACAGCCGACCTCGACAGTGCTGTATATTTTGCGCAAATGGTTGTTTTAATTGTGTACGTTTGTCAGTATTTCATGTTGTGATCTACAAGTGAAATACACGCATCTAGTGTTTTATGTGTGCATTTATTTCTTCAGAGATATTTCCCAGTTTGATTTAATCTATGTTTGATGAATAACGGCATAGTGGATGAGGTTATTTGAATGCTAAATTTCTTAGGTGTACATTCTTTTAATATAACAAAGTAAGACTTACAATCGCTGTTTTTACCCTATCAAGTTGTATCTGAGCTGGGTCAGGTACCTTAATTAAAATAAAGGTAAGTGCACTATACATCTAATATAAAAGTGGTGCTTTAAGGCTTGCTTTTCTATGACCTAAAAGTGTAAACCTGCTTGGAACAAAGAGAAGCAGAGTTGGATAATGAGCTACTTTTATTCAGTTGAGTAATTTTTGGATTAAAAAAAATGCTTCTGTTAGGATTTTAAAACTTTTGTATTGTTTATCACTCATGTCTGCTCTAAGTGCTTTTCCCTCCTTACATGTTACAGGAAGGGAGATGGAGACAAGAATGAGTTATGCTTTTATGCTTTTATTCTTTTATGCTTTTATTAACAGCATCTGGGGGCTATTAACCAGGTCCCCACTTCCCACTTCCTCTGTTTGTTTATAATCAAGACAAATTAACCCTAACCTTTCTGACCCCACACACACACACACACACACACACCCACCCTGAATGTTGTTTGAACTGTGTGTGACCAAGCATGTATAAATAAAGAGAGAGGGGGCTAATACTTCGTAGTCTGTACTGCAGAGCTACCCTTGCAAGTAAATTGACTGTATCGTTCTTGCCTCTGAGTTGACTAAATAATACCTAACAGCTTCTATGCAACATACTTGAGTAATATTATTTTTAAGTTTGCCTCATCCTCCTAGTGATTAAGATACTCAGTTAATATTTTATTTTTGTATAAAGTAAAAACTTTATACTTATAATTTTTTTTATTAAAATTTCAAAAATAATTTTTAGAATTAAATAAAATGATTTTTTTTATTTAGAGAATTTTCACTTTTTTAGAGTTTAGATACTTTACAAAATTTAGAATTTTTAGAATTGTTTAGAAAAATATGCTAGTTATAAAATGTGTATGTTTTTATATAAGATCAGATTTTGTCAAACTGACCAAGAACACTAAAAAATACAGCTTGAACTTAATAAAATATTTCTGAATTAAAGATTGTAGTAGAATTTCCTTATCAAAGTGTGAGAGAAGTTGACTCACAACAAGAGAAAATCCGGACTTTGTCTTTATAAGTTTTATTCAAAGGCATTAAGCGTTTGAAGGCCCTGTCACTGAGGTTAGTCAGTGAAGCAGAGCCCCGATCAACATTTACACACAGTATTTATACCAAACATGACAGTGTTATCTCAACTTCAAAGAGTCTGTGTTTTATGGCCCTAGACCCTCCTCGGATCAGAGGTAACAAAGGTATCTACGAACAGACCCATCTGCTCTTCCTGAGGCATCACCCTAAAGCATGGGTTTTAACCATTAAACTTCTGATAATGGTTTTTACAGCTTCCTCCTCTAACACAGATGTTCTGAGGAGTGAGGTAACCAAAAGGTCATACACTTTGGAACACTTAATAAAAGGGTTTCCATTACAAGATAAAACTAAATTAGAGGAAAAATAGTAAATTTGGCCCACCGTTTTAAAGTAGACTTTAACTAATATGTTTCTTAATATACTGCCATCAAAAACATTTTTGGAAAAAGGAGATTTATAAATAAAAACTGAGTTGTGGGAAAAAGAAAGAACAGGAAAACAAAGTTTTGTTTCTCTTTATCTACAGTTAATTGTTACTAACCTGTGGCCTCGACAATTCCTTCCAAGATAACGATAATCTCAAACTGCTGTCATCTAAGTTGCTCAGGACCAAGGACTGTTGACATCAATATTGTGCTGAATTACTTGAGGCTCAACCAGGAAAAGTCGGTCTGACCCAGTTTCACACCCTCTTGGCAAGTAGGGGAGACAGTCCGCGAACCATAACCAATGGTACGCTGTGTCTCCACGGAGAAGAGGAGAGCTGAAATGAAACCATCTATACCCAAGTAGCAGTGATTTTGGTTTACATGTTGGTTCTGATTAGTCCCAAGAGGTTGCTCTTGTCCTAGGTCACCTCGAATGGATGCATTAACATAATAGAGCCCAGCAAATAAGAACCAAGTTGTTATATAGCACATCATGAAAACAAAAAGAAACCAGTGGTACTGGAGGTCCACAAAAGACGTAAAAATATCAGACAGAAAGTGCCCCCTTTCATCAATGTGACATACAGGGGTTGGACAATGAAACTGAAACACCTGGTTTTAGACCACAATAATTTATTAGTATGGTGTAGGGCCTCCTTTTGCAGCCAATACAGCGTCAATTCGTCTTGGGAATGACATATACAAGTCCTGTACAGTGGTCAGAGGGATTTTAAGCCATTCTTCTTGCAGGATAGTGGCCAGGTCACTACGTGATACTGGTGGAGGAAAACGTTTCCTGACTCGCTCCTCCAAAACACCCCAAAGTGGCTCAATAATATTTAGATCTGGTGACTGTGCAGGCCATGGGAGATGTTCAACTTCACTTTCATGTTCATCAAACCAATCTTTCACCAGTCTTGCTGTGTGTATTGGTGCATTGTCATCCTGATACACGGCACCGCCTTCAGGATACAATGTTTGAAACACTGGATGCACATGGTCCTCAAGAATGGTTCGGTAGTCCTTGGCAGTGACGGCCCATCTAGCACAAGTATTGGGACAAGGGAATGCCATAATATGGCAACTCAAACCATCACTGATCCACCCCCATGCTTCACTCTGGGCATGCAACAGTCTGGGTGGTACGCTTCTTTGGGGCTTCTCCACACCGTAACTCTCCCGGATGTGGGGAAAACAGTAAAGGTGGACTCATCAGAGAACAATACATGTTTCACATTGTCCACAGCCCAAGATTTGCGCTCCTTGCACCATTGAAACCGACGTTTGGCATTGGCATGAGTGACCAAAGGTTTGGCAATAGCAGCCCGGCCGTGTATATTGACCCTGTGGAGCTCCCGACGGACAGTTCTGGTGGAAACAGGAGAGTTGAGGTGCACATTTAATTCTGCTGTGATTTGGGCAGCCGTGGTTTTATGTTTTTTGGATACAATCCGGGTTAGCACCCAAACATCCCTTTCAGACAGCTTCCTCTTGCGTCCACAGTTAATCCTGTTGGATGTGGTTTGTCCTTCTTGGTGGTATGCTGACATTACCCTGGATACCGTGGCTCTTAAAACATCACAAAGACTTGCTGTCTTGGTCACAGATGCGCCAGCAAGACGTGCACCAACAATTTGTCCTCTTTTGAACTCTGGTATGTCACCCATAATGTTGTGTGCATTTCAATATTTTGAGCAAAACTGTGCTCTTACCCTGCTAATTGAACCTTCACACTCTGCTCTTACTGGTGCAATGTGCAATCAATGAAGACTGGCTACCAGTCTGGTCCAATTTAGCCATGAAACATCCCACACTAAAATGACAGGTGTTTCAGTTTCATTGTCCAACCCCTGTAGGTTGACTCTGCATTTCCCATCCTTGGACACGTAGCGAAGTTGCTCTCTGATTTCTCTGGGAAGTCTGGGTGTTTGGTTGCATTCACTCTCCAGGAGTTTACTTTTAGCCTTGGTAAGCCTCTCTATTTCTCTTCCAGGGCTAGAGATATTGCTGTGTGCCGGTGAGAGTGGGCTGCTGTGGAGAGGACTGTTGTTGATGAAATGAAAGGGACTGGAGAAGCCGATGTTGGGGACACTGAGGGCATGATGACGGAACCGTGAGACATTGCTGGTCTCATTCAATGAACAGCGACGCCAGATGGTCTGCTCTTTGTCCGTGACACTGGAAGGGCAGGGAGATAGCAAGCAAATGCTGCTTGGACAAGGAATATCCGTAGTGCTTTTGTAGTGTTTCTTAGTTGTTGCAAAACCAGGAAAAGTCCCTGGCACGGTGTCATTAGGGGCTGGTCTGTCTCCCTCTGTCTAAGGAAAGAAAAGCAGACATTACCACTTCCTGAGGAAATCATAGCTTTGCCAAAGTGAACTGGGTGCATTTCAGTTCAACACACTACCGTGACTCAAAATTGTTTTTTGCACTAAACTGAATAATTTAAAAGCTCCACTATTTGCTGCACTTTGAAATTTAGATTTACCACAGTGCTTGTTTTTTTTTTTTTGTCTCTTTGCTATTTTATACATGCAGTTTTTGGTGTTTTGATACTTCTCCCACCATAGCGTTCTCCAAAAATTGAAGTGATTAAACTCTCTTGCTCTTGAAGGTCTAAGAGCAATTTTGCGATTGATGGAGGAGTCTTTTCGGCTGCTCCCTTATGCAGGGGTCACCACAGCAAGTCCGTACACACAGTTGGTAGATTGTGTGCAGACAAAACAATTACAAGGGAAAAAACTTAGACCTCCACTCAGAATAAAAATGAAGATTTTTTATGAATCTTCTGCAAAACAAAGAAGAAGGGTTATTCATCTTTTATTTGTAAATATACTCTTCCATTGAAGACATTCAATCTTTAGATTTTATGAACATCTTGGAACAATGCACCAGTAATGTTACCTTTTTTACAATGATAAAATGAACGTTTCCTCTTCTGACTGATATTAGTGATTTTATTTGTGTTTTTCCTACCAACTATGCTTCTGGGAGTTGTATTACTTATAGGGTGACCTTTTATTAATGACCTTAATTAATTATTGACTCTTTCCATATCACGCAACCAGTTTTTACTCGACTTCGGGACATTTTGTACCTGCTTTGAAAAGCAATGGTTTTACGGTTCCTTTAAATCCTTTAAAGTTCCTATAATCTTCTCACAATCAACTACAAGGAAGCGTTCGTATGTGATAAATCATATCCATGAGTAAGGCATTGTTCAAAATAATTTTTGTATGATCAGGGATCATCTCTCAGATTTTAATAAAATTCAGCAGGCATCAAAACAATCCTCAAAAGAAAATACACAGTTAAATATAATTAACCTGCATATACAAGCTTTTTTTGTCATTATCAGTCTTCGTAATTCAACAAAGTACTTGACTAAAAATGGAAAAGACATGATAGACAGGTAAATACATGGCTAGTTTACAGGTATGAAATGGAAGTAGGTTGAGACAAAACGTCAACTTATGGTTATGGGTTGGCTAAAGGCTGAAAAAGGCCCGAAACTGATTTAGCATCAGCTTTTGTTTATTGAGAGTTGAGATAGAGAACTTGTGCACATCTTTAATCTCCTGTGCATGTTTAGTATTTTGCATTTGTATTAGATATGTGGAAAATACCAAGGATGTGCATATTCTGTATAAGATATGATATCATTCTTTAGCTTAAAACAACAACTACACAAATTCAAGCTTCTGTTTTAAAAGGAAGTTATTTTGGGCATATTTTGCATAAATACAAATTTCTTTATCCTGCCCATAGACTTCTAGAGATAGGCACCAGCTTCCCCGCGACCCACTATGGAAGAAGCGGTATACAAGATGAAAAAAAAAATTATGGCTTACGTTTATTAAGTAGCTCTCGCAGTGAACTTTCTCCCCTGTTGACAAAAATGGACAACCATGATTGACTTTGGATGACAAGTAGTAGAGGTGGACTGGGATGGTCCCTAGAGGACCCGTGTTCACCGTTGTTCCCAATGTATTCAGAGCACTGTGTGGTCTCCACATTGCTGTCTTCTCTGGCACCAGGATGCATCACAGAAATGCGAAGAGAAATAAACACCAGCAGGGGCGTTTGCTCATGATATTACTGTCAAAGCTCTTCGTTTGATTAAAAGCCTAAAGGGTAAAAGGAAGAACTGTCACACAGTATTATTTCAGCAGAACACCCCTCAAAAGTAAGAAACAATGCAGGCCCAGCAATTACATACGAGCTTCTTAAAAGTAATCTTAAAAACTGTAATTCAAAAACAAAAGTTAAGTAATTATAATCACATCTGAGATTAAATTACCTCAATGTTGTCAGTCTGCATACCTTCAGTGACAATGAGCAGCTAACAGTTGGAGGAATACAGATTACAGATATATCTTCTCCAGCTAGAGTTAAGCTCCTGCTGCCTCAGCAGTACTCCTTGTGTGTCCCTCTGTGTACATCGTCTATCCTTTCATTATACAACATCTATACAGGACGGACCTGTAGTTACAGTATCACCACATATTGACTTGGGAATACTTAAAATGGGCTCAATTTATGAAGATATAGTAGTGCATTTATACAACAAAAAAATATTGGTTAGCAAATATCTAGAAAAAGTTCTGATTACACTTGCAAAGGATAAGTGAGCTCTAAGTCTAAGGTTTCTAGACCCAAACAGAAGGTTGCACTGATTAAAGGGATATGGGAAACTTCAGAATCAGAATCAGCTTTATTGCCAAGTTCGTGCATACAAACAAGGAATTTGACTCCGGTACACTTTGCTCTTTTGTTCTGTTTTTGCATTACAGAATATACAAATTTACAATTTACAATATACACATATCTAATAGAAAAGGTGCATTTGCAGCATCTGTATGCTGTTGTTCGGTACTCTATTGAATGTTCATCAGAGAAACAGCCTGGGGGAAGAAACTGTCTTTGTGGCGGCTGGTTTTAGTGAACAATGCTCTGTAGCGGCGGCCTGAAGGTAAAACTCTAAGCAGTTTATGTGCAGGGTGTGTGGGGTCTGCAGAGATTTTGGCAGCTCTTTTCTTGACCCTAGACCTGTATAAGTCCTGGATGGAGGGAAGGTCAGCTCTGATTATTCTCTCTGCAGTCCTGATTATTCGTTGCAGTCTGGACCTGTCCTGTTTTGTGGATGAGCCAAACCACACTGAGATGGATGAAGACAGGACAGACTGAATGATGGCAGTGTAGAAGATGACCAGCAGCTCCTGTGGAAGGTTGGACTTCTTGAGTTGCCTCAGGAAATACAGTCTCTGCTGGGCCTTCTTTCGAACAGTGTCTATGTGCGAAGACCATCTCAGGTCCTCAGAAATGGTGGTTCCTAAGAACCTGAAGTGGTCCACAGCTGACACGGTGTTGTTGAGGATGGTGAGGGGGGTGTATGGGGGTGATGTTCTCCGAAAGTCCACCACCATTTCCACAGTCTTGAGTGGGTTCAGTTCAAGGTAGTTCTGACCGCACCAGTGTACCAGCCGAGGTTGTTCAGTGGTTGTTGTTCAACAATGACATTTACAAACATATACTCTATTGTTGTAAATGTACTAATGCCGCCCTAGAAACTGCCCATGTCAGAAACTGTCACTGTTGGTGCAACCACATTAATGTCTATGATGTTTTTGGAGAATAAAATCACACGTTTCACATATATGGCATAAGAACTCACTGATTTAAATACAGTACAGACCAAAAGTTTGGACAGACCTTCTCATTCAAAGAGTTTTCTTTGTTTTCATGACTATGAATATCATAGCTTCATAGTGAAGGCATCAAAACTATGAATTAACACATGTGGAATTATATACTGAACAATAAAGTGTGAAACAACTGAAAATATGTCTTATATTCTAGGTTCTTCAAAGTAGCCACCTTTTGTTTTGATTACTGCTCTGCACACTCTTGGCATTCTGTTGATGAGCTTCAAGAGGTAGTCACCTGAAATGGTTTTCCAACAGTCTTGAAGGAGTTACCAGAGATGCTTAGCACTTATTGGCCCTTTTGCCTTCACTCTGCGGTCCAGCTCACCCCAAACCATCTCGATTGGGTTCAGGTCCGGTGACTGTGGAGGCCAGGTCATCTGGTGCAGCACCCCATCACTCTCCTTCTTGGTCAAATAGCCCTTACACAGCCTGGAGGTGTGTTTGGGGTCATTGTCCTGTTGAAAAATAAATGATGGTCCAACTAAACGCAAACCGGATGGACTAGCATGCCGCTGCAAGATGCTGTGGTAGCCATGCTGGTTCAGTATGCCTTCAATTTTGAATAAATCCCCAACAGTGTCACCAGCAAAGCACCCCCACACCATCACACCTCCTCCTCCATGCTTCACGGTGGGAACCAGTCATGTAGAGTCCATCCGTTCACCTCTTCTGCGCCGCACAAAGACAAGGTGGTTGGAACCAAAGATCTCTAACTTGGACTCATCAGACCAAAACACAGATTTCCACTGGTCTAATGTCCATTCCTTGTGTTCTTTACCCCAAACAAGTCTCTTCTGCTTGTTGTCTATCCTCAGCAGTGGTTTCCTAGCTGCTATTTTACCATGAAGGCCTGATTCACACAGTCTCTTAATAGTTGTTCTAGAGATGTGTCTGCTGCTAGAACTCTGTGTGGCATTGACCTGTTCTCCAATCTGAGCTGCTGTTAACCTGCGATTTCTGAGGCTACTGACTCGGATGAACTTAACGTCTGCAGCAGAGGTGACTCTTGGTCTTCCTTTCCTGGGGCGGTCCTCATGTGAGCCGGTTTCTTTATAGCGCTTGATGGTTTTTGCGACTGCACTTGGGAACACTTTCAAAGTTTTCCCAATTGTTCGGACTGACTGACCTTCATTTCTTAAAGTAATGATGGCCACTCATTTTTCTTTACTTAGCTGCTTTTTTCTTGCCATAATACAAATTCTAACAGTCTATTCAGTAGGACTATCAGCTGTGTACTGTATCCACCTCCTGCACAACACAACTGATGGTCCCAACCCCATTTATAAGGCTTGAAATCCCACTTATTAAACCTGACAGGGCACACCTGTGAAGTGAAAACCATTCCAGGTGACTACCTCTTGAAGCTCATCAACAGAATGCCAAGAGTGTGTGGAGCAGTAATCACAGCAAAAGGTGGCTACTTTGAAGAACCTAGAATATAAGACATATTTTCAGTTGTTTCACACTTTTTTGTTCAGTATATAATTCCACATGTGTTAATTCATAGTTTTGATGCCTTCAGTGTGAAGCTACAATATTCATAGTCATGAAAATAAAGAAAACTCTTTGTTGGGACCCAGCCATGGATTTCAACATTAAACTCCGGTACGAGCTCTGTGTGTCCAAACTTTTGGTCTGTACTGTATGTCAAGTGTCAGCTCTTAAATGTGTGTAACCTTTTAGGAGTTTTAATATTTGTCTTGAAATACTGTGTGTATGCTGCTTGTGATCATGGGATTGGAATATGTCTGGTTTTTTTGGGCAGTAAGATATCTGAGATTTGGACAGGACACAGAGACACTCTAAAAAATTAATAAAAGAGATACATCATATTTTGAGGCATGCTCTATGGCTATTAGAGCACATTTTAATTTGAAATCCTGTCATGCTCCTGCTTTGTTGATCTATTTATTTTATACTATACCATTCCTCTCACTTACCTGTCATCCTTCTGCTCCAGTCCATCCTTCTCTGGAATTAGACTTCACCACAGCCTGAAAACCCACTAACTTGAAACTCCTGCCCTCTAAAACAACAGTTCTACTGTGCGACTTGGCTTGCCAATTTGGCTTGATGTAGGAGGTGGGGTTGGGGGGAATGGGTTCTATAAGTTTTAGTTATACTTGATACAAGTCTGTTCAGACACAAACGTTGTTTTGAAAACAGCCCTACAATCTGCAATGTCATTTTGGGTTGACTTGAATATGTCAGTGTTTCGAACAGATTTGACCCACATGCAGAAAGCAATTCAGGAGGCCGAGTTTAACGGTAATGAGTTTATTTACAGTGTAATGAAATGTGCAGGGAACTGGAACCGGGATAACAACTGTAAAATAAACAGAATGGTAAGCAAGGGATAACTCTGGATCTAAATTCTTAAATAATAATTCTGCCTTACTGGATTGATGGAGAGATCCGCCAGAGGGGGGTGGAGAGACCAAGGGGTTATTTACCCGTGAGACAGGAGATGGTGAATACTGGTGTGCCAGGATGTTTAGTAGGTCCGAAAGTTTCTGAAGTTAGTGCAGTGGATGGAGGAGTGTGGACAGGGTTTGTAGAAGGAGAGCCAAGGAACAAAGGAATCAGGAGGCTGCTAGCCAGTGTGATCCAACAAAGTAATAAGAGGCTTGAGTCTTTGTTCATGGAGCTGGATCGCTTCTTTCCAGAAGACTGTAATCCAGGCAGGGTTCAATGCAGAAGGCAAAGTCAGGTTCAGGTAAACCTGCAAGGTAACAAATACAAAATTACCAAAAGTACAAGGCAAGGTCAAGACAAAGGTAATGTGGCTTGAGCTGTACCACTAAGGGCAACACTCTGGCAGTGAGTTGCTGGCAGCCTCCTCCTTAAATACTCCTCAGCAGGTAATCAGGGGGATAGAGAACACCTGTCACCTCTCCTCCAGGTTCCACGCCATCTAGAGGCTAAGCACAGTAAGCAGCACCAATAAAATAGACATGGCACAGATCCTGACAGAATGATCCCAATGTTTATTTTCATATCCTAATTTTCTCACATAACCACAGAAAACCTCAACCTTAAGGTTCTGAACTTAACCCTTGATCCTTTCCTCTACACTTACTTTTCACCACAGATTGCACAACATTACTCTGTCTGAACTATGCAGTCCCAGCCAGGAACTAGGCCAATTGCTGACGACATAATACAGTAAAGACAAGTATGATCATGGGTTGTGAAAATAACCACGTTCTCGTTGGGAACACCACCAGTGACACAACGGATTGTAGACATGGCTAAAGAAAAGAGGACAGAGTTTGAAATAATTCTAGTTGCAAATTTAGCATTTTCATTACAAACACTTAAATGTTCCTGTTAATATTGTTCTAGTGTTTTGTCCTATTTGATTAAGTTTTGCTAATTGTGTTGCAGCCTATCTTGGTCACCTCAAGACCACAAAATGCCGAAAGATGTCACCAAAAACCCTGAGATGTTATCATGCTGACCTTCTGCAGGCTCTTGCTACTGCTCATATTTAAGTAGATGCCTGTACAATCGCTTTACCTTTGCTTATGAAGAGAAACCTTTAAGGCGAGGCAAATGTTTTACAGAGAGGGCATAGAAAAATGCCATGACTTCTGGAATAATGTGCTTTGGATAGATGCTTCTAAATTTAAACCTGGCCAGCTCACCTTTACAGGATCCACAATTCTCCCTTGTATCTGAGGGTGCTTGAGGAGACTGTGAGACCATTTGTACAAAAAAGAACTGGAAAGTCCTAGGTTTTTTTTCCTACGGGAAGACAGGGTAAAGGAGACCCTCTTGTCCAGGCGGGACGTTCTTCTCTGGAAACACAATGGATTCTTGGCAGCAGTGGAAGATTGTGTGCCTGACTACAATGTCGGTTGCGGACATAGAAAATGTGTACATATTTGGACTTTGATAACAGGATTTCTGCTTTTTGGAGTTGGTGGTTACCTGGCTTATCGAGTGATTCCCAAAATGTGGGCGGCTTTTCAAAGCATTCCTAAGCTTCCTGCGATATTAGATGGAGTCTGTAGAGCAATCAACACTCAGACTGAATGTTAAGAGAGCAGAATCGCAAGCTGGACACGATTCTTGAACAGAATCGCAGCCTGGCAGCGGTTGGACTCAGAAGTTAAAGGATATAATCTTGGAGAAGTTGTACGCTCCAGATCTGCGGAAAATACCAGAAATTTGGCTATTTGGATTTGCAATTGAGACATACCAGTAAAACTCTTAAGGTGGCTAGAAATTCACAACTGCCTGAACCACAACATTTATTGTTTTTCTAAATCTGGCGCCCCAATGTGGCCTTGGCAACTTCTGCTAACTGGCTATCGACAAAATATCTCCTGGATGTTATATAAACACGAAGCTCTTCCCCAGCACTCCCCTACCAGCTGTGGGCTGATAGGACTATGCAGCCGATTGATAAAACTTCCACCTCTCTTCTCAAGGACAATGGCGCTTCTGTCAGTGTTGACACTCTAATTCTTGCAAACACACTCAGACTTACATTCGCACCCTCAAGATTCCACCGTACCCTTGCTGAATTTTTACTTATGTGTGTGTTGCTTACCCCTGCTGAGGTTTTGTTTGTACTGTTTCAGACTCTATTCTGCTAAGAATAGTCTGAAACATGATTTTTTTCCCCTCCTATCTTACTTTACCTAAATGCGTGATTTCATTACTTTTCATAGATTTTACCAGCAAAAACCAAACATTATTAGTAACTTGGACTTTACACCAATGACCCAGCTTTCTTAGATTACTTAGTTCAACTTCAGCACCAGTAAAAGCAATATATTATTAGCACCTGAAAATGTGGATTAAATCTGTTTTGTACCAGTGACTCAGCTTCACTAGTTAGAATTCAGTGGAATGATGAGACTTCTCAGCACAAGATGCTTTCCCCTACATAGATGACTTAATGATATAATTACCTCTTTAGAAAGATTGGTTTAGAACCAGCTCTTACCAGTAAAACCCAAAGGATTATTAATGTTATCTGTATCATTGTAATATTAACCAGAGATTTTTAGATTTCTCAGAAGGATTCGTAGATTTTTAGATTTCTTAGCATTTGATTTGTTTTTCTGTGTTCTTTGTGATTGTATTGTAATTGCATGTACAGCGCTTTGAGTGTCTCGTTACTATAAATAAACTTACCTTATCTTACTTACCTAAAGTTAAGTCAATGCTCTTGCTCTTATTCAGATGCTGTAGGGGGTTATGTTAACATTTCTTTTTTTCTTCAATAGTAGTTTTGTTCCTGGTAACTTTGAATGCGTTTACACCATCGTCTTGATGATATCTCTTTAATTTATATTGGTTGTGTTTAAATGTATATTATGATCTACATAATATCACACACAATGATATATTGCAAGCACCTTTTTCAGTTCATTTGAATGATTGTGGCTTACATGCACTGAAAACCCAAAATCCAGATTCTTGGAACATTTGAATATTACATAAGACCAGTAAAAAATGATTTTAATACAGAAATGTCAGACCATTGAAAAGTATTTAGATATACAGTGCAGTAAATGCACTCACTACTTGTTCAGAGCTCCTTTTGCATGAGTTACTGCAACAGTGGATATAATCTTGAAGCACTGATTATATAATAGAACTTTTAAGAAATATTTTTATTTTCTCCTAGCCAGGTGTTGTCCCAGTTACCTGTAGTTTGCGTCATTGTTTTTTCCTTGTTCACTGTTAAAGTTGACTTTACAACAGTCATAATTACCACCTTGGTTGTTTTCTGCAGAAACTCGACTTTGACATTAAGCTGATGCAAACTTAGGTCAGGACTTTTAAAAGCCATACTTACAGCCTCCATCTCAGAAATCTCTCAGCACATCACAAAATGAACAGTTTAAACAAATAAAGAAGTAAGTAAAATGTTTTTTGTACCTTTCATAGATAAAGTGCTTCATAAAGACACAGCATAAACCTGATTACACATTGACAATAAATACATTTAATGCTACAAATAAATAAAAACACATGATTTTATATTTTACAAGATCTTGAAGAAAATCCCATTTTAAATAAAAGTGTCTTCTGTTGCTTTTTAAATGAGTCAAGACTCTGAAGACATCATCAAAACAACAGAAGGAACTACAGCAGTTTCTAGTTTTGGCATATGCTAATATTGCTGCTGTTTAAAATAAGGACAAAAAGTTATTCAGTGACCTTTAGTGAAAATGTCTTCACGTCAACCTGGAAATAAATGTTCAAATTTCGGTTGTATGTCATTGATCTCGAAATAACTTCTAATGATCTATTAAATTCAGGAATTGGGAGGAAAATGTTACCAAACCTGACATGACATTCTTATAACTTAGATTTATCCTGGGTTATTCAGGTTGTTTGAAGCTGCTTGTTTTTACAGGGCTAATAATATTCTAGGGAAGCAGCAATTTGTCAAATGTTATTCATCATGGAAAAAGGAATAGACCTGTTGGAAGAGAAAAATTATTTCTGTGTTCACCTGGACATCAGTTTGGACATTATGAGTGGGAAAAAAGTAAATTTTTGTATATTGGGCATACGACCACCTAGGACATGACATTTCTCTCAGAATTAACTTTTTTTTACTATGGCTTTAAAAAAAACAGGTCATGACCAGAAGAACAAGATCAAGCGGCTGAAATGACCTTCCTCCGCTGGGTGGCCGGGCACAACCTTAGAGATAGGGTGAGGAGATCAGCCATCTGGGAGGAGGTCGAAGTAGAGCCGCTGCTCCTCCACATCGAGAGGAGTCAGCTCAGGTGGCCTGGGCATCTGTTTCAGATGCTCCCATTCCCATTTCTGGATTAGCGGAAGACGATGAGTACAAGTGTTTTTTTATGACTTTGAATTGAGCAAAATGGAAATTTGTTTTCAGGAAAAAAAAAGTCAAAATTTTGAGATCAAAGGGAACATACTATCTTGAAGAAAAGGTGGAATGCTAAAAACTGCAGTGTATACCCACAGGAGGTTTATATGCCGAAAGAAAAATATATTTTCTGTTATTAAATTCTGTTCTAAAGTATAAAGTTAACAGCTCATTTACACAAGGCATGACTGAGCCAGCGCTGGTTCAGTTTAAAGGTTATGTTTTTAACCTTTTCTCAAAACATCCACTTGATTTTTGAAAGATGTTTACAAGTTTTCTTTCTCTTCATTTCAACTTTTTTTCTGATCATTTTAACTTTTTTGTTGTTTTTGACAAACTTCCTCCTCATTTTTTTTTCTCCAAGTGACCTTAATACTCTGCAATACAAAATGGATTAAGGACAACAAAGGCAATGCAATGGAATGGCCATCACAAAGCCCAGATCATAGAAAGTTTATGGGCAGAGCTGAAACCTGACTCAGTCACACCATTTCTGTATGGAGGAACGGACCAAAATTCTAGCAAACTCATGTGAGAAGTCTGTGGACCCAAAATGTTTGACCCAAGTCAAACATTTTAAAATGCAATTTTACCAAATACTCAAGAGATTTATGTAAAATTTGGAGAGTGTATGAAAAGTTTATATAATAATAATAAAAATGATTATAATAATAAAATATAATTTAATATATATCATTCTGCTATTTAACAGATAGATATGATTTTGGTAATTCCAACTGACCTAAAGGAGGAAACGTGTGGGGTACTTTAATAACAGACTGTGGGGGAGAAATCTTTTTATAGTGTTTGTAAATGTCTGATTTTAACTGTATATGAGAGAAGCTCTGTATGAGTAAGTTCCTCCAGTCTCTTTCGGCAAGTAACTGTTCTCCTTGTGTATATAAAGTAACTCAGTTTAGCGTAGTGCGCATGCTTCGGCTTCAGCTATAAAAGATCACCTCTCATCACATTTGTAGGAAAACAGTAAGGAGATGGAGGAGATGGAGGAGATGGAGGAGATGCCGTACTCAGACAATTGCAGTGATCTAACTACATTCTGGGATAGACACCGAAGAACCTGTGTTCCTTGTGAAAGAAAACCTGGTATGGTTATATTATAATACAATATATTATAATATAATATAATATATTATAATATATTATATTATATATTTTTAAACAGGACATGAAGTTAACCCTAATTGTGGACGCGACGATGAAGGTGGGATCCACCAGGCAGTCTTCAGAAAATGCAAACCCAACACTTTCAACAACGGGACCTCATTTTACTGTCAGAACTGTTCCCTCTGTCCTCCTGGCAGTTCTGTACTGAAATTGTGTACATTAACGTCTGACACCATTTGTCAGGAAAGAAGGTAAGAAAACTAATACCAGCATAGTTATTTGTCCGGAAATTGTAAACTCTTTGCATTTTTTTTGTGATTGCATTATAAATCTATTTAAGCTGTTTTTACCTCGTTGTTTTTCGGTGTAAAACTAATCCGTCTGCTGCAGAGTAAACAAAAGCATATTTTTCCCCCTCCTCCCGCATTAAAGTAGAAACGAGTTGACAACAGTGGCTTTCTCGGTGAGTAAACTGGTTTCAATGCACTTTGGCTTAGTTTACCAACAATGCATCATCTCTGTATTAATTGTTTCCTTCTCAGAAATCTGCAGACACTCTTGCCGCCACAACGTCATTCAGCCCTGCAGCAACGGTACATTTTTTTTCCGGTCGATATGTTAAAGCTAATAGTCTGCAGCTTTATTTTTGTTGGTGCAGGAAAGTAGTCCGTCGACGTTTCAGTAGGAAACAAAGCCCACATGTTTGAAAAAGAAATCCCCAGCGATAGGTTTCGGTGGTGAAGTATTTAGTTCATCTTAAATTAGGTTTCCATGAAATGTGTGTTATCTTTATGCATCTTTCTGCTATAATGGCCTGCATCACAACCTGTCTACATTCTCCGAATATTTTGAGGTATTAAAATAAAAAAGAGTAAATGATTGCTCAGAACGTTTCATTTAAAATATTTATGTTGAGAGTTCTGTTCAAAATAAAAAATAGCAACGAGTTTAAATATCGACTACATCTCGAGTGCACAAAAACGCACTGGAAACACGCACATTCTGTTCCAAATCAAAACTTGGAAACGTGGAAATGTATTATCCCTAAAAAAAAAAAAAAAAAAAAACCAGAGCAAAAACTAAAACTATTGTTCTAAAAAACAGCAGTGTCTGCAATACAGCTGTTTTTGACTGCTGCTTCACATCTGTGTTGCATGAAGACATCAACTTCTGGCAGCTGTGGGTTCCAGATTGGACTACATTCCCCAGCTTCTTTGTTTGCATGAGAAACAGGATTTCTGACGTCACTTCAAACGTTTTCAGTTGGATTAAAGGTTTACTTGCAGCCATGTATAAATGATCAGGGTCAAGTTGATAAATGAGTTTGGATGTTTTCCAACAATTTTTAAATCAAAGTTCTTCTGAACAATGCCTGGCTCTTTAATAAGAGCCAAATAAGGCTCATATTTTGAACACCTTGTTTTTATTAGAGAGTTACACAGAATCAGCAGCATGCAGGTCATAACGTTTGGGTTTGCTGCATGGTTTTCTGTTAATCTATTGCAATTAATTTGCCTTGTAGGGAGAGAATCTCTACCAAAACAGGGATTAATTTAGTTAGTGATGTTTTATTTATTTTTCTTTATTTCAGACAACGACATACAATACAGCCATCAGTCAGGATAAAGGAAGTCCGCAGACTACTGCTCTGTGTGAGTTACATACACTTGAGTCTCCATTTTTTGTTGCCAAAATGGAACTTAAAATCTTCTTGTTGTTTTTTGAAGGGGCAGTACCAATAATAATCATCTTTGTCATCCTGCTGGCTGCTGCTGTTTGTGCTTTGAAACTGAAAAAAAGAAGAGGTTAGTGTGCAAGATAACTCATCTTTCTTGAACACCTCGGGATAAATCAGAGCAAAGGCTGCAATTCTTGTTGGTTTCTCATCAAACTATGAACACACTCCTAAACCTTATAGAAGATGTTTGTAGAATAGTTAAAGTTGCTAATGTTGACAATGGTGGGCCCATCAACAAATTGGACCTTAGAGATTAAGAATAGGATCTCATCAAAATTAATGTAAAGGTTTGGACACACCTTTGTCATTCAGTATCTTTTCTGTATTTTTTATACCTTCCTACAATGTAGACACTTGCTGAAGACATCAAAACTGTGAAGCAAAATATATAGACCTATCTAAGCAAAAAATGGTGAAATAACTTTGCTTTGATTACTGCTTCGCACACTCTTGTCATTCTCTCGATGAGCTTCCTGAGGGACCTCAAATGGTTTTCCAAGTGTTGAAGGAGTTCTCAGATGTAAGAAAATAAAGACAAACCACTGAATGAGAAGCTTTGTCCATACTATATTTCCATTGCCTGGGACTGCTGGAATCCATTTTTTCTGTCTGCTTTGAAATGTGGGCTAGGAAATCGTTCCCTGCTAACAAGTTCAACATCTCGCTTGAGTGAAATTTTTAGCTTCCCACAAGAGCAAACCAAGTGCCTTCTGGTAAAGGGAAGTTCAGGTTTGAATTATCACCTTAATGGTTTTCAGCAGAAACAGTCATCTTGATAGGAATCAGCCAATAGCGTTCAACATGACGCAAATCTTGACCTTAACGAGCCATCCTTGTTTCCAGAAATCTCCCAGTGTTTAACAACTAAACAACATTGTTCCAAATGTTCTCCGTTAAATTGCGGTTCTGAAGCACGTTAATTCACTATCGGAATGAAATAAACAAATGAAAAAGCTGCTGAATAAGTCATAAAAATAGCTATATAAATGTTTTAACCTTAGCAATAATTACACTCAGAACTGCATTGTACAGTACCTTACAATAAGATTTGTTGTCATGGCAAAAATAGTTGCATCTTATCTGCTAGTTCTGCTTACAAATGCCATTCATTTATCTCAGTGCCCTTTATAACGGTATAAACATCACACAAATTATGCTGGTGTTGCACGTCAGAGTGTTTCCAGGGAAACTGTTGAACTTTGGCTGAAAGCTTCAACTGCAACCATCCTCATCAGTGCCTTGTAAAATGCCTTCTGGAGATACTTTATATAGTCAGACGAGACAAAGATTGAGCTATTTGGCCACAATGAATTTCAGCCTTTCAAACCTAAAAACACTGCACCAGCGGTCAAGCATGGTGGTAGCAGCGTCATGCTGAGGGTCTGTTTTGCTGCCAATGGCACAGTGAATAGAATTATGAATATTCTGGACAGCTGCTGGTAGTGTTCAACTTTACCTTAATTTAACAGGTAAACGGGGGAAACCTGGACACCATTAGGTTTCCCAACTGGTTGGTGATCACAAAAACCACCACCTGGTTTGGAAAGCTTTTAGAACGACCCTGACCTCAATCAAATTGAAAAAATTGAATCTCTTTGGACCTTTTCTAAAGGCTGGGTCGGTGCTAGGAAACCAACCAGTTTAAATAAAGACTATCATTTCTGATGAGAATATTAGTAAAATACCCAACCAGAATTATGAAAGTAGTTTTTTGACGGCTACTCTAAACAAAAAGCAGAAGGGTTAAAAGTTAACTGGAAGTAATTGAATATTCACACCCATGAAGAGAAAATGTAAACTTCTCCTTGGAAACTCTGGGTTGGTGAACCCTTTAGTACAAACCCAGAAAGACAAAAAATAACCATGTCTTTTTGTTTTGCACAGGTCTGTTAAAAAGCGTGTGCTACAAAAGAAGAACATCGTATAAGAATGAAGGTTTTAACCCCATCTCTACCCCTGGCACCAACAGCGAGGAGGTGGAGGACATTCTCAGTGAGTCAAAATGTTTCAAAATGTGTTATAGAAAGCCAAATGAATTACAAGTGAGTGCATGGATGTTAATAACAGCTGATTATCTTCTTTCTCTCTCTCTCACACACACACACTGCTGTACATTATATTTTTCACACATATATAGTATGTGTAGTTTTACGTTTGTTGCAACAAAGGATTCAAAATATTCTCTGATACTTTTTGTATTTTGTAGATGACAAAATCCTGTCAGCACCTTTACACACAGTTCTGGATGATCTTGATGTTTTGGAAGAGTTGGTGATTCTGCTGGATCCAGACATTCAGGGAATAAAGAACACAAAGCATCTGGCATCTTACTGCTCCTTCCCCTCTACCTGGATCACTTACGCTTACTCCATGAAGGAGAGTAAAAGCCCCCTGAAAGCTGTGCTGGAGGGGGTCACCAGCAAACAGCCTGACTGGACTGTGGGCCACCTGGCCAATCTGCTCAGACAAATGGATCGCAATGATGCCATCGCTGTTCTCGCAAAACTCCAACCCAGTCATTTTCATTATTTTTAAATCTAACTTTACATGTTCAGTGGAGAAAAAAAAATCCTATGTTTGAGAAGTACTTTTTGGTTTTTCCCATTATTTCTTCACTTTTTATGAAGTAGTAATCAGTAATCCATGACTTATGTTTCTCTGGCCTACAATTACGATGTGACAGAGACCCCTTTCTCTTGCTTTCAATTCTTGTTAAAAGTGAGAAAAAAAGATAAGAGAACATGCTGTTCATGGGAGGCAGACGTGTTTTGATCTTCAGAAATCTGGACATGGGTAAAGGAAAGTCTACTGGTACTAAAAGCAATTATTATAATGCTTAAAACATCTGGAACTGTATCACACAAAGCCAAAGGAGGACCAAAGTTTGTCTTGGAAGCACACAGAGTAAGCAGGGTGTGGAACGGAGGGGACAAAACAAGTCTTTATAGTTCATGGTTTAGTTTTCTCTGCCAGAAAATGGGTCTTAAACATTATTGGGGAACACCCGATTTAATGTCAAAGTACATTTCTGAACATGTTTTTTTCCACTTAATGAATGTTGCCAAATCAGTGGTGAGATTATTGCCCTGCAAATAAACAGGAATTTAAGGCTTGTTTAAGGTCTTAACCACATCGCCAAAAACACTGGGTTGCTGAAACCCTTTGCTTTCGCCTTTTTTTGTGTGGCTTCAGTTACAGCCTACAGGAATGCATGATTGTTTTCATAATGAGCAGCTCAGGTTAGTTTTTTTAAAACACGTTCACTTCTATATACGCTCAAGCAATAACTACAGTGTACAAAGAATGTAAAACAGTACATTTCATTCCATTATCTTTGTGTGTTTGGGATGTCATATTGTATGTCACAATAAACAATAAAATATGTTCAAACATCTTAACATCTTTATTAAGCAAGTAACATTATAAATAAAAAAAGTGCATAGAAAATTAAACAGGTTTAGAAATGTATATACAAATATTTACAAAACTCAGGGTTTATTTGTACATGGTAACAAAGACGTAAATTTAAAGAGCACAATTTCTCATTTTTATGTCTTTACACTTTAAAATAACCCTACTTTATAGATTTATCATTATATATATATATATATATATATATATATAGGTGTGTATATATAACATACAGCTTTCTTAACAGATCCTGGGAGAGATGGTCATAACTTCTGCAGTCTTCATTCCATGCACACAGAAAAAAAAAATGAAAAACACAGTGTACACACACACACACGAATATTAAAACCGAGCTTTTTAGTTTTTAAATCAAAGTCTCTTTTTGCATCAGTATTCCCAAAATATCTGTTTAAGCAGCTGAGGTAGAAATCCTTGCACGGAGTTAGGACTGACCCTGCTCTGCTAGTCTGGGCTCCACCCCAGCGTAGGTCATGCGAATGAGAAAATGAGAGAAAACATGATGTCAATTTGCTAAGTTTAGTCTCTAAAACAGAAAGGGTGGAGTAAAAATATAAGAGGGTAGGTTTTATTCGGCAAATAGTGCTCACTTTTAACTCCTGTGGCTGATACTAAGACAGTATTCTACAATAAAAAAAATAAAATTAATAAAAATGCTTCTTTTTTTAAAAAAAAGAAAAGAGCTGTTTCAGGTAGTCATAAAAGGCCTAAATGTATGACACAATCACCTGAAATGAGAATTCAAGTAAATAAGTGAAACAAAGGACATCATCTGTAAACAAAAGAAAGATGCGAAACAGGAGGGAAATCTATCAGTACACTAGACCGCCACCGCATTACACACACCACGACATTTTACTAATAAAAACACAAATCGGAACGTGAATAAATACAATTAACAAGCGGAACAGCGTGATTTCGATTTAGCCTCGCCATTAACAGCACTGAACATCAACTTACAACATTTAACTTTTTCTTCCCCCCTAAAAAAAAAAAAGAAAAAAAGGTGCAGGATGCCCCTATCAGCTCCGCGCCGACTGCAAGCGCTCAGTAGCAATGCTTCTATCCCCCAGTGATCTCCCTGACTTCTAGGCAAACTGGTAGCAGGTCTCAGAAAGATGAAGGTAATGTTTTGATGGTGATGTTTATTCGTGTGCAAGCGCCAGGCTGCCAAGTCTTATTGCAGTAGGAAAAAAAATACGAGCATCAGAGAAAAGAATAAAATATACACTTTAAAAAAATCCCTCCCCTCCACCAATCTTCACTTTTGGCTTGGGTAGTGTTTGCTACATACGCAGAGCAAATACCATGTCTTCTAAGACACACTTTTTGTCTTTATATCTATGACACTATATTACCGGCACATTACGACATCCAACTTAGAGCTGAAGACTGGATAAAGACCAGCGGACCCTTGATGGTAATCAGAAAATCTCGGCACACCAGTGATTTTAGGAGTAATGCTTAAGTGCATAAAGTTTAACGTTGGTGAACTTAGCAGGGAGAATATACAGCTAAACAATTCCTGATTCTCAAGACGTTTTAGTCCAACTAAAGAAAAAGAAAGCTTTCAAAGCTTTAGCACCATGGTTGTTTAGTTATAAACAAAATTTACATCTAAAAAAGAAAAAGAAATGTTGATTATAAGTAAATTAAAACACACAAATACACGATTGGGTGAATGTATGGCTCAAAAAAACAAAACCAAAAAAAAAAAAAAAAAGCCAAAAAATAAAACAGACATCACCACTGCACAGGTGGGCTATAATGCACCGCCACCAAGAAATATTAAACGGAGGAATCGTGAACACATGAGTACTACAGGTTGATGAATTCCTCCCAAAAAAGGAATCAAACGTATCAGGAACCCAAGATTAGCGATAGATTTTCAGCAATGATTCAAACACATAAGGCTTGATGAGTTTTGGCATCCTCCATTTAAAATAAACGATCTACCCTCTTTGCTTCTGCTTCAAGCATCGAGTTATAAATATCAAAAACCACTTCCTTGCCAACTGCTGCAGCAGCTGAATGTGAATGTGTGTTCCTTCCCACAAAATTTTGAAAGTGTGAGGCAGGAAACGCTCCAAAAGTCGGAATTTTGTTATTTTCCAAACCCGGGATAATTCCTGACTAGCCGTGTGTCTCCAGTCAGTCTCATAGTGGTTATTCCCATTCCAGACTGTGCAGACCGATGCTTGCCACCTTAGTTTTAAGGCTTACTAGTGACCAAGGATCCACTACTTGTTTTTTCTTTAATCTAACAGCGTAATCAGTTGAGGAAGCGGCGGCATCTTCGGGCCCCACAGTTACAGTTGAGCTTGTTGCTGGCATCCTCGATGGGGAATTTGTAGTCGTAGGTGAGTTCCTCGCCCCGGTAGATTTTTCTAAGCGCGAAGATGACGATGTGCTTCCGGCCTTCCACGTTGATCACGCGCGAGTAACAGTTGGGTTCGCAGGAGTGGTTGATGAACCTGGCCGCGTTGCCGTGCATGGTCGCGTCCACCACGTCGAAGTCGTCGATGCGGAACATGTAGCAGCCGATACCCTGAAAGGGAGAAGGTTACAAACAGGGCTGTAGACTTCATGCAACCTGATCAGAGTTTGAATGAAACCGGCCGCAGACAGAGGAGTGTCAGCCTACCTTGCCATCGTAGTACTTTTCTCTTTTGTCGGTGAGCACTGAGCGGATGACGATGCCAGCGTACTCGATGACCATCTCTCCGGCTTCAATGTTCCTCTTGCAAAACAGACCCCGTCCATGAATCGCAGACCTACATTGACAATATGGAACAGGTCAGACTAAAAAACTAAAATTATTTGGGGATTCTGGAAGAATATCAACCATTTTGTCAGATAAAAGAAAATGTAGACAACTTTGTTTCCTGTGATGATTCCTCTGAAATTCTTCCACACCCAGTTCAGACAGTTATGTTTAATAATGAATCATTTCGAACTAGTAATTCATTTCAAAAAGGACCAGGGGAATGTGTTGGTCTGACCAACCCCAATAATTGCATAAAATATTACACACTTTTCCGGTCAAAGTTTGTCAAAGTTCCTTGTTGTAGAGTCACATTTTCAGAATTTGTTTTAAGTTAGACAGTTAAGCCAGAAATTTGCTCACCCATCGCATATTTACAAGGAAAATTATTTTCATTCAACAAAGATGTCTGTTTCTACTAGGAAATGAGGCATCTCTCAAAAGACAATAAAAAAGGGAAAAGGAGTAGCAATTTTAAGAAAAAAAAATATCTGCATTACAGCATTTAACCCCTTCTTCTAGTCGCTGACCAGCTTTGTGCATGTTTCCACTGGTATATTGATGGTTTGTCTTAGAGGTTGGAAGGCCTACTTCCCATCACCCTAATCTTCAGCTCCCTCCACACACTTTCTATCAGATTAAAGTCGAGACTCTGGCTGGACCAGAAAAAATATGTTGGTAAAATTAAAAGACTAACTGTAAAATAAATACACTTTTAAACATCATTATTTAATATCACAATATTACATTTTTGACATTAATGTCCAATTTTATCTAAATGATCTCATTCAGAAATATGTAATAAAGAACGTAGGAGTTTATTTATTGAACCGTGGCACTTCTGACCTGGATAAAATATAATTTGGGGCTTAACTGCATACAGAACTACTTGTTTTTCAATGTGCTCATTATTAAATCTGACTTGACTCACGGTTTTATTAAGCAAGTAGATCAACATACAGAATGGTGGTCATCATCGTAATATCAGAGTGCATATTTGAAGTGTTATGCATTAATGGTCTACATAGAAATGCCCATACTGGATGAATATTTGCAGTGGCAGAGATGCTAAAGCTCATGGAGCATGCTAGAGACACAATGTCATGGTAAAGACCAGAATTGGCTTGACGGGTTAAACAAAGGTTAGATAAATAAAAAACAAACAAAAAAACATAACATGTTTATTAGTCATACTGGATCTTGCCCATGCAATTTTCAGCACCAGTGCCACTATTATAAGTTTATGATATCGTGCAGCCCTAATCATCCCCATATTTTATTTGCCAGAGAGGATTATCTAATTAACTACACGATGTTTCTTAATTTGCTTGTAGGCTTCAAATATGTATATCAGAAAATCTTAAACCCATCAGCATCATCTGATTTAGAAGAAACCGACCTTTGATTTCTATTTTGAACATCTCGATACAGAGAAGTTAATTTTAACTGTAACAGGAAGATACTTGGTTTCAACAAGACTGCAGGTGTTACTTCAGCTTAACTACCTGAAACTAGCACCGTTTTTCTTTATTCTGAAGAAAATTAAAAAAGAACTAGCTGACCTGTAGACTCCGACTGCCTCCTTGGACGTCCTCTCCAGATGTCTAAAACGCATGGCCATGGGCAGCTCCAAACTGGTAGCCCGTCTGAGTAGGAACAAACAATATTTAAAACTCTGTGGTGTGTGGAAATGATTTATTTTAGAGATGCATCAATTAATCAATCAGCCAGAGATCAGAATTGGCCAATTTTCTCTTCATGGTTTCTGATAGGTGATTGGTAGGTCAAACACAAACACACAAAACAGATTTTTAAAATCTTATTCATTAGATGCAGGAAAACTACAAATTTACACCATTTTGGTAGTTAAATGGATTAACCATTAGTTTCAGCCTATAGCAGCAAAAGGGGAAACAGGCTAAAGGAAACACACACTGCAGTCAGACCTCAAAGAAAACTGGAAATGGGCATCAGCCTTGGAGAGAGATGCTTGTTGTCAAGATTACTGAAGCAAAACAACGGCGATGCAGCCCCAGAAGTCAAAGTTAACCATTTGTTTTAGTAATATTGCATAACTTGCTTTGAAAGTCCTGGTTAGCAACGGCATCATAATCAGACACACTGTACTTTTTTTTTTTTTTTTTAAGATTTTACTCTAACTTCAAAACTAGAACATCCATATCACATGCGCCAATATAAAATAAACATCTAAACTAAGATAGAATTATTTTTATCTACGACAACAAATGTGTTTTTCAGTGTAAGAACAGTCATACCGCTCAAACACTCAAACATGTCACAATCTAAACACTGTTTCACATCTAAATAGTTTCCTGAAGAGTTCTAGGAACTGTAAGCAGCAAGTCTGGGCAGTTGAAAACTATTTGATAAACACAAACCAAATTGTTAGGCTTCAACATCTGCTGGGAGTAAACATCTGGGTCTTACCTTGTGGACTTCAGAAGAACTTCATCTTCCTCATCATCATAAAGGCCGATGTCAGGAAGCTGTCTGTGCTGAGAGGCCAGGAAGTTGAAAATGTCAAATGTAGACTTCCTGTAGGAAGAAATAAATATTGTCTTTGTAGTCATGGTGAACTTCTGCTATGGAAGCCACATCCTTGTTTCATTCACACTCGTGTCTTTCCGCAGAATAATGCAACATCATTTGAAGAAAGAAAAACATTTGCGACATACTTTTACAGGGAGTCATGATGTTCGGCTGTCGGATTAATCAGTCATCAATGCTTTTGAGTCCAACTTTTTAAAAGTGTGGGAATTTGTGAGGAATCACTAATTTCTAGGGTTTGGGTAAGTCATGTTAGGCCAATAAGAGCAGAAACCAGCCTGCTTTGATTGCTCAAGGTGTGGATGTTAGCAAAGACGTTTCACATCAACTGACCATCTTTGAAAGTGTCAGTTTTAAAGACAAAAAAAGAAAGCAAGTAATGTTGGTTAAAAAATGTAAGCAGTCGTACCTAACATAAAGCTCAGAGCGGGCACAGCCGGTGGGATTCACTGGCAGGTCGTCTTCCTGGCTGAACTGTTTGAAGAAACGGAAAGTATGTCGCTGACAGCGGTGGGCTCCTTCAAGTTGCTCCAGCAAAAACACAATGGCATCGTGGATCAGTCCCAGCATGCGAGCGCCTGTGATTTTCTGAAACGCTAGAGGCCTGAGCCTCGCAATTGCTCGGGCTTCCTGCACACCATCAAGCACGGCTTTCCAGGCCACTAATGGGAAGCAATGAGATAAAAATAGCATGAGGTGAACATAAAAACCAAAGAATACCATATGAAGACAATCCACAGCACCTTGCACTCTTACTGGCACGCCTGGTAAAGATGTGTAAAAAAAGCCTGGCTCATCAAGTCTCCCCAACAGTTAATCTACATCAAAAATGATTGCTTAGGAGGTAAGCAGGGAAAAAGAAGCACTTTTCCACCAACATAAGCGTGAACATGCAGGAGTTTGCTAAAGGCTCCAGAGGCTTTTATAGTAAACATGTGCTTTGGTTAAATAAGACTTCAATTGAGTTTTAATGCAACAAACAATTCAGGTGAATAAAACAAAGAATGAATATAAGGAGAAGCCCCTCATGTCCATAGCATTCATATGTGTGGGAGGAGGTGTGATGCTGTGGGCCTAGCCTTGAAAATCTTTCTTAGAGCAAATCTTAGAAATACTAGAAGATTTGAATAAAAATCAACTGGACTCCTGAAAAACTGAAAACGGGTCACCTCTGGGTTATAAAGCAGAATAATGATCCAAAACAGAGAGAAATCAACACAAAACATGCAACACCAGACACACAATCAACCTGTGCTGTAAGCTGAAGAGAAGGTAAGACCCAGACGATCTATAGAGATTTGAACTGTGGACGGTGATTTCCGATGATTCGAAGGAAAATGAGAAACTAGAAAAATTTGCATTTCCTGCGAAAATGCAGTGTGAATGCTGTAAGCTTAATTTTTTAGCTGAAAGCTGGCAGAAAGAAGCTGAAATTGACTGCAGAACATCTGCTGAAATCTGATAAATTAGTAGAAATAGCAGAAACAGCAAAGAAAAACTGTCATCTGATCTGTTTGAGCAGGAAGACTATTAGCTATAAAACAGCTTAACAATGTAAAGTTACCTCAAAACTACTTGTTGAAAGAGTTGTTGAAATGCAAGAACTGACAAAAACGTTGGTTACGTACTGTAACCCCAGATTCTATGAGTATAGGCGCAGCCCTTTAAGGCTATCGCTAGTGGGTTTATCCCTTCGCAGCACTGAAGACTTTAGGCCACGCCCACCTGCTGTGTGAGCCCCACCCCGGTCCGTATAAATTACGGTGAGACCGGACAAACGGCTCCCAAATAGCTTTTTCTTCAGCCATTCAGGAACCAGTGAGGCCCAGAGCTTAAAGGGCTGCACCTATACTCATAGAATCTGGGGTTACAGTACGTAACCAACGTTCTATTTCGTATAGGCTTCGCCCTTTAAGGCTATCGCTAGTGGGTTAAAGGCGAAGCAGGATGTAGTCTATGCCTCACTGGGTCCATCCAGACCACAACTGAACATCTGCTTGCCTAATGACACCAAAAATCAGCCTTCTGAAAGCGTAATTACGCACTCCAAGCGTCTCCATGAGGGAACGTGGAGACAGATCAGCAACTGGATCATGCAGCAGAACAACCTAGTGTGCCACAGACAACACAACAGAGGAGAAAAACCTCTGTTCACACGGAGGCTTAATGAAATACAGCCGCAGTGACAATAACATCATAAGTCACGATCAGTGGCTGATAATAATATTACGGCACCCTGCGTCTGCATGCAGGAAGGGTGACGAAATAACAGTCATTCTGTCAGACCCCTGAGAACAGAATGAGTCATGGAGAAACCTGACACATCTCGCAGGTAGAAACGAATAAATGAGCATGGAGATGACCATGAGGCTGCTGTGCAGATGTCCTCCACTGTCATTCCTCCACGCAGAGCCGTGGAGGATGAAATCCCCCTGATTGAATGAGCTCTGAGATTCTCTGGAGGATCCAATCCAGAGGAAATATAAGCCTGTGAAATAGCCTCACACAGCCAATGTGAGAGGCGCTGGACAGATAGAGGACGTCCTGCAGAGTTTTCTCTGTAATGCACGAACAGACGCTGGGAGCGGCGCAGTGCAGCCGGGACAGAGGAGAGGAGAGGTGGCCTCCTCTTCAGAGTTATGAGGAGGAGGATAAAAACCATCCAGAGTTATCACTCTCGATCTGAACGAACTCGTGATGCTTTTAGGTGTACGGGTCCTTCTCAAAATATTAGCATATTGTGATGAAGTTCATTATTTTCCATAATGTCATGATGAAAATTTAACATTCATATATTTTAGATTCATTGCACACTAACTGAAATATTTCAGGTCTTTTATTGTCTTAATACAGATGATTTTGGCATACAGCTCATGAAAACCCAAAATTCCTATCTCACAAAATTAGCATATCATTAAAAGGGTCTCTAAACGAGCTATGAACCTAATCATCTGAATCAACGAGTTAACTCTAAACACCTGCAAAAGATTCCTGAGGCCTTTAAAACTCCCAGCCTGGTTCATCACTCAAAACCCCAATCATGGGTAAGACTGCCGACCTGACTGCTGTCCAGAAGGCCACTATTGACACCCTCAAGCAAGAAGGTAAGACACAGAAATAAATGTCTGAACAAATAGGCTGTTCCCAGAGTGCTGTATCAAGGCACCTCAGTGGGAAGTCTGTGGGAAGGAAAAAGTGTGGCAGAAAACGCTGCACAACGAGAAGAGGTGACCGGACCCTGAGGAAGATTGTGGAGAAGGGCCGATTCCAGACCTTGGGGGACCTGCGGAAGCAGTGGACTGAGTCTGGAGTAGAAACATCCAGAGCCACCGTGCACAGGCGTGTGCAGGAAATGGGCTACAGGTGCCGCATTCCCCAGACCTGGGCTACAGAGAAGCAGCACTGGACTGTTGCTCAGTGGTCCAAAGTACTTTTTTCGGATGAAAGCAAATTCTGCATGTCATTCGGAAATCAAGGTGCCAGAGTCTGGAGGAAGACTGGGGAGAAGGAAATGCCAAAATGCCAGAAGTCCAGTGTCAAGTACCCACAGTCAGTGATGGTCTGGGGTGCCGTGTCAGCTGCTGGTGTTGGTCCACTGTGTTTTATCAAGGGCAGGGTCAATGCAGCTAGCTATCAGGAGATTTTGGAGCACTTCATGCTTCCATCTGCTGAAAAGCTTTATGGAGATGAAGATTTCATTTTTCAGCACGACCTGGCACCTGCTCACAGTGCCAAAACCACTGGTAAATGGTTTACTGACCATGGTATCACTGTGCTCAATTGGCCTGCCAACTCTCCTGACCTGAACCCCATAGAGAATCTGTGGGATATTGTGAAGAGAACGTTGAGAGACTCAAGACCCAACACTCTGGATGAGCTAAAGGCCGCTATCAAAGCATCCTGGGCCTCCATAAGACCTCAGCAGTGCCACAGGCTGATTGCCTCCATGACACGCCGCATTGAAGCAGTCATTTCTGCAAAAGGATTCCCGACCAAGTATTGAGTGCATAACTGTACATGATTATTTGAAGGTTGACGTTTTTTGTATTAAACACACTTTTCTTTTATTGGTCGGATGAAATATGCTAATTTTGTGAGATAGGAATTTTGGGTTTTCATGAGTTGTATGCCAAAATCATCCGTATTAAGACAATAAAAGACCTGAAATATTTCAGTTAGTGTGCAATGAATCTAAAATATATGAATGTTAAATTTTCATCATTGCATTATGGAAAATAATGAACTTTATCACAATATGCTAATATTTTGAGAAGGACCTGTAAAAGCAGGGTTAGGACGCAGCACAGCTGAGCTGCCGTCGGCTTGTATCCTGAGACATGAAGAGAGCGCAGATAAATCGCTCACTCTCTTCGCAGATGTCAGAGCTAACAGCAGGGCTGTTTTAAAAGACAGAAGTTTTAGTGGAGCCTGATCTAAGGGCTCAAATGGGGCTTTAACCAGTGCGCGCAGGACGAGCGCTAAATCCCACTGAGGGACTAGAGGGCGTGACATGGGTCTGTGTCTACATACATCCCGCAGAAAACGCTTCATCAGCGGGTGGTTAAAAACCGTTCTGTCACCAAAACCCTCATGACAGGAGGAAATAGCTGCAGCATAAGTTTTAATGGTGCTGAAAGCTAAATTTCTGTTCATCAGCTGCTGGAGGAATGACAGCACGCACCCTATTGGACATGAAAAAGGCTCCACGTCTTTCTCTGCGCACCAGCGCTGAAAAGCTGCCCACTTTGATGCGTATGACGCTGTGGTAGAGGGGGCTCGTGCGCCCTGAATCGAGCGCACCACATCGTGCGGGAGACCCAGCCTTTCTAAGCGCTCCCGTTCAGCGGCCAGACCCAGAGACGTTGACCTAACTCTGGGACGCTCCTGATCGCTCCTCCCGCCTGGAGGAGTGCATCCTCTCTCCACGGCAGCTGCCACGGGCGACCTGACACCAGCTGCTGCAGGCTCGGAAACCATGGCGCGCTTTTGCGCTCGGGGGCTACGAGAATCACTGAGAGCTGTTCCTCTCGGATTCGATCCAGGAGCCGCGGGATCAGCGGCTCCTGGATCGTCTCTGAAGACGTCTCATATGAAGCAGACCCAGCGGAACAACCACGTGAGCCGCTGACATCATTCCCAGTAATCGCATAAGTACTCTACCGGAGCAGCATAGGATGCTCTCATGGAGTCATGCTTGAAAACTGTGAGATTGTGGGGCCTCTTAAACGGCCGTTTAAAAGGGGCCGTCTCATTAGGAGTGGGGGATGTGTGTGAGGAAAGCACAGCGAGATCGTACGATCTGGCTGAGCCAGAATAAAACGGAAACTTGCTCTTAGAGAAATGTATGTGTTTTATTTCAAAACAATCAGTAGTTTTACACACATCCCCCCCCACCAGTCACTTTTTAAATCTCCGCCGTGGCTCCTGCAGAGGGTTGGACCAGGCGCACGCCAACTGCCGACCTCTGCGCTGCTGCTGCGGCTGAGGAGACGGTGCAGTGGGTGGAGGAACTCGGGGAGCTGCGGCAGCGGCCGTGGAGCGTCTCTGCTGCTGCTGCTGATCACGGCGATCCCGCCAGCGGCCGGTGGTATGGGACGACCGGAAGCCAGAGCGATTAAGAGACCCATGTCTCCTGACCCGTTCAAGTTCCTCTTGAGAGGTCTGCATCTGGCCCAGCACGGACTGGAAATGAGGACCGAACAGCCCATCCGGACTGATCGGTCCCTCCAGTAACTCCCTCTTAAAATCCTCAGGGATGGAGGAGGAGAGCCGAAGCCACATCTGTCGCTGTAGCAAGGTCTGCCAGGCAGCGATGCAGGAGGAGCACACAGCCGACGCCGCACAGAGGTTGAGGATGGTGTCTGCGAGATTGCAGAATTCCTCCACATCCTCCGGAGGCAGCTCCATCTCCCGAGCCTTCTTGGAGATGGCGTAGGCCAGGAAGGCGGTGTTGTTGGTCGCCGGCACATTGGTGGGAGCGATCAATCTGGTCGTGATCTGATCACTGGGGGAGGGGCGCACAGGCTGTCGTCCGATGCGCTGGACCGACCTAACCCCAAAAACTGCCGACAGACTGGGCTCCAGAGCAGGAACTGGGGGAAACCCCTGATCCGTCAGGGACTCCACCCTCGTGATGGGTATGAAGGTGGAGACCGGTGCCTTTAGCTGAAGCGGCTCTGCCGCTGCTCCCGACACGTAAGCAGTTACCGCAGGAAAACGGGGCCAAGCCGGATCTCGGCGAGTTGAATGAGCTGGGGCAAATTTTCCCGCCAGGTCGTCAGTCGGGAGCTTGGCTAAAGGCGCGGGAACAGGGACACCTTTAGCCTCAGCTACTTTAGCGATGATGTCCGGCAGCGCGCTAACAAGTGCGCCCATCGCCGGAAAGGGGGTGGTCGCCGACATTGGGAGGCCCTGAGCCTGAACTGATTTTGTATCTGCCTCCGCGTCCTCCGTCCGGAGGAAGGGAGTGGAGATATCAGTCGCTGTCTCTGGGGCGGAATTGTCCGATTCCCGCCCAACACCAAAGATGTCCAATGCCTCATCGAGGGAGCATTGGTCCGCTACGGGGAATTCCCCTTCTAGCGGGAAGAAAATGGCTAGCCGCCGTTGCTTCTCTTCCAGAGGCAGACGCCTGCAGGAAGGGCAGGTGGACTGCGGGGTCAAGGCCAGGCTTGCACGATCAGGACCGAGGCAGCCCTCGCAGATGGCATGCAGGTCATAACTCATGATGTAGCCTGTGTTACAAGCCGGGCAGAGGCGGATAGTGCCGACGCTAGCCATGGTTCTTCCCAAATCAGTGCTCTTAAGCTGTCGCTGAAGAAAAATGGGAGTCGTTTGTCCGGTCTCACCGTAATTTATACGGACCGGGGTGGGGCCCACACAGCAGCTGGGCGTGGACTAAAGGCTGATATTCATTTAACCCATCTACTATGCAAAAAGCAATATATAAGCTAAAATGAGCTAAAATTCTAATGCTTACTACAGCGTATATTCAAAAGTCTATGAAATTGCCGTTTAAAACTATTCACTCTTCAGCATTCACACAATAATAATAGTAATAAACTAGAAAATTTCTGAAGAAATTTAGACGGGGCCTGCCTCTTGGCGCGTGCTTCTTGGACCAGAGCCAAATGTTGTGGGGCTGAGGTGCAGAACCAAAGCAACAGAACGGTGTGCATCATGATTGAGGGTAGAAGGTTAAGATGTCTATCTAGACCTGTTCTTGTTTCACCAGTAATCACGCATCCTTGCATTGCTCTGGAAGTCGCCAATAAATAAAGAGTCCAGTTTAGAGATGTGTAGTAATAGGTGCCACCAGGCAATGGCATGGGAGTCAAGCCACTCACTGTTCTCCCTTCATTACTGTGGCAGGCCCCAACTAAGGAATATTGAGACTTTTATTTTGTAAATATCAGTGAGTTTATTTTGAAAGGATAAAGTACATCCATTTCCATCACAGAGTCCCAGCAATAGTGTTAAAATCCAATGCTGCAATTATTGCTGTGTGAAATATGAAGGCGTTTATTTTGCAGGGTATGTCTAGGTGTTGTTTTGAAAGTCCAGCATGGTTGTCCTTTCAGGTCTGGTGTACTTCCACTAGATATAAAGAACCTGTTTACTATTCTAAAATCATTGTGTATGCTATTATCAGCTTAAAAAAAATCAATACAAACTATGGAAGCTGAGGCTTTTATTTTGAAAGTTCCAGTAAGCCTTATTTCAAAGGACTAGCATAGTCCCATTTCCAACTTTGTGTGAACTCCAACAGTAGTGTAATGCCCAGTCCTGCAATGATATATAGTTTAAAACGTAAAGGCTATTATTTTGTAGAGCATGTTTTGTCTTATTTTGAAAGTCCAGCGTGGTTAGTTCTGTTAGTTGTTCTAAAATCATTGTCTATGCTATTATCAGCTTAAAAAATCATTAGTAACTATGGACGGTTGAGGCTTTTATTTTGAAAATTTCAGTAAGCCTTATTTTAAAGGGCTGATCTGGTCCTATTTCAAACACTGGATGAGCTCCAACATTGGTGTGAAGCCCAGTGCTGCAATTTTCTATAGTTTAAAATGTAAAGGCTTTTATTTTGTAGAGCATGTTTTGTCTTTTTTTGAAAATCTAGCAGGTTTGTCCTTTCAAGTCTGGGTTATTTCCATTAGTCATATAGAACCTGCTTGCTTGTCTGAAATCATTGTGTATGCTATTATCAGTTTAAAAAATCATTTGTAAATGTGGAAGGTTGATGTTCAGTGTGAAAAAAAGGCTTTTATTTTGTAGAGTATGTGTAGGTCTTATTTTGAAAGTCTAGTTTGGTTGTCAGCTATGACTGACTTATTGTGATCACTCATAGGTCACTTCTGGCCTGAGCTCAGCCTCAGAGCCACTCTCTGTCAGAGGTTACTTAAGTTCACTGGCAGCTGTGTTCTGTTGCTATGGTAATTAATGAGCGCCCAACAGCTGCTGTTTCTCACTCAGCAGCACCTCACTTTGTGTCTCATCATGGCCTGGCTTTATAACATGGCGGCACATGCTCCCGAACTACTGCCCATAACTCGGAAACCATAGGGGCTATCAACGTCATTCTTGGACCGTTTTTCTCAGAACGGACAAGAGAATGAGAATATTAACACATTTTTGTTAAAAATATAATAATAAAGGCACAACACTAGGTGAAAAAAAGGGAAAAATGGAGAAAAACACAAAAATGCCTGAACATGCTCTTGAACAACGTCTAATACCTCAGAAACTATAAATGCTATCAATTTGATCCATGCACTGTATTAATCAACAGGCCCTGGTGAACAATCATGGAGCTTCTCAATTTTCTACAAAAATCTGTCTGGGAGGTGTGACCCTGTGAAAAAGCGGATAATTTTGACCATTTTTAACCTGAGTGAAGGTGAATTTTTCAATGTCAAACAAACCTACTTCACGAGGAAACAATACAAAGTATCTAAATTATTTTTGGACCGTAGGTATCAGCAGGGATCGGTGAACAATCCTGGAGATTTTCATGTGTCTACATAAATCCGTGTAGGAGATGTGACAGTGTAGAAAAGTGGATAATTTGGAAATTTGTTAATTTCAAACGATTTTGAGAAGGACAGATTTGGTACTCCTAAACAAACCTTTTTTATGACAAAACGATAAAAGGTATCAAACAAATTCCTTCATGGTGAGCGCCAGCAAGGTCTGAAGATTAATTGGTGCAAAGCTCATGTCTCTAACTTGAACGGTTTAGGAGCGGCGGCGATTCGAAAACATGAGTTTAAGGATTTTTTGCTCTGATTTTTTCTGAAATTCCTATAGGTTTTCTATTCAAGGTGTGTTGACTTTGCGTTGCTCCCGGACGTGTTGCGTGAAATCCGTTAGTCCTACATTAATGAGGGTGACATTTTCTGAATCGCGAAAGAGCATCCTACAGTTTGATACCTAATTTGTGCCAGTAGAGTGAAAATTGAGCAAGTGAGGAGAGTTTGTTCGTTCTTTCTCAGGTTATTCAACAACCTAGAGCATACACTCTACCAACTGACGAATTCCGCCATAGGATTACATTATAAAATCAAAAACGTCAAAAATCTTGCCTAAAATTTGAATCGCAATTGTAGAAGAACCGTAATAGATATCAAAAAGCTGAATCATCTGAAGGTAGCTTAATGTCTTGTGAACATTTTAAAAGTTGAATGGCTGAAATAGCACAAAGTATGAAGGAGGAGATAGGTGCCAAAAAAAGTGTTAGATATACATTCACACAATTACCCTCAACGCTGTCGGCCTCCACACTGAAACCATCATCGCTGGTAATCTCAAATCGCAGATGTGGCTGATCTTTGTTCGTTGGACATCCTTCATCGTCATCAGATGGTGTCGGCTCATCATCGGATGTGAAAGCAGAACCTGAAACCCACATTCCACGCAGCTCATTTTTCACTGGGCAGCGTTAAGTGTTACTGCTGCTATTTTAGAAAACGTTTCAAGTGCACTTAGGTGTGAGTTCCACGAACGACACCGTCATACAAATAGGAGAAAAAGCACAAGTACCTGAGTATTTCTTCCAGTCTGCCAGGTTCATGTGACCCACCACTTCCCTTGCATGCTGTCTTCCTGGTTCACCCTGAGACAAGTAGCTCCAAGGCTCAGATCTGGGCGATAAAGTACAAAAATCTTTTCAAACAAACTCAGTACACTTACTGCATAAAGACTGTTTTTATTGTCCATTATTAATTACCGTTACTAAATACTAAGCGTGAACTTTAAAAATGTGCATCTAAATCAATTTTTTATGCAAGCTTTAGCTCAACCTGAAGAGCTCAGTGACCAGTTAGTTATAAAAAGCTTGGATTTGGAAAATTAAAAATGTAGTTTGACCCATTACCAGCATAGTAACTACATTGGTTACTGTACTGTACTCTCCTTCATGTGCAGAGGAAGTAAAGTGGGGATATTTCAGTCAGACAGCTGTTAAAGGCAGCTGTGTTTTCAGCTGTGTAACTGCACAACTGAGGGTCTGAAAACAATGTCGTCCTCTCTCCCTACCAGAGGAAACATAAGTTGTTATCCGCTTCCTGCTGCACCAGCGGGAGTAACAATAAAGTGGAACGTTGAAGTCTTCAGGGTGGCCCTGTTCGCCTATTTTAATCGGTACCAGCATTGTAGCTGAGGTGCTTGCTTATACTTGACAGGAGAACCAACATAATACCAGGGGTTTTGCCTGACAAGCTTCTATTGTACAGCCTTCAAAATAAAGGCCTTAAACATACACTTCTAGAAGAAATGAAGAGACCACCGCAAAAGTTATTTTTTTCCCAAAATCAGCATTTCTGCTTCAATTCCAGTGTCTGCTAAATTTAAATACAATCGTCTTACATAATGAGCTACGGAAAAGGTGATCACTTTGACCCAACAGCAATGTAAGCGAATGGTGGAGAGCCAAGACACATACTAAAAAAGTTATCTTCCTCTCAATATTGATTTCTAAACTAAATTTAAAACAATTAACAAACTGCCATTTCTGCAAATCGATGTTTAAAATTGGAAGTACTTATTAAATGTTAACTGTACTTGAATTAAGTCGGCCAAATTCCACAAACAATAGCTAACATTAGGCCCATAAATATTCAACCCCCTGGCAGATTTAGATTTAAAATTATTTTCATTCAACAATAACATTTGTTTTGATGATAGGAAATGAGACGGGCAGCTCTCAAAAAATTTAAGAAAATAGAACAAAAAAATATAAAATCTTTTTTTTTTACATTTGTAAAACAATGGCAGTCAAAAAAATGATTATTTCCTTCTCAATGAGCAATGGAAAACTTATTGCCACTGCAGCAGTTAAGCCCGTTTTTATAATTGCTGAACAGCTTTTTGCGTCTTTTGCTGGTATCTTGATGCCTCTAAGGCAATGAGGTTGCAACGCCTCCTTGCCATCACCCTAATCTTTAGCTCCCTTCACAGATTCTCTATCAGAGCCGAAGTTGGGATTCCAAAACGTTAATGTTACTTTCAGTTAGAAAAAGCATGTTGGTAAAATAAGCAGGGGTGTGAATAGTTTTGAGCTTAACTATGTTTTTATGCAGGTTAATTGTATTAAAACTATGATTTTATCACAAAAAAGGAGATAGCATGAAACAGTAAAAATGTTTTAAAAGCTATAATTCAAGGCTTCAGTTCATTAAAACTTACCCTGAGCTATCAGAATCACTAAGATGCTCATTTTTCAACTCATCCAGATTTAGGACCCCCTTCACTGTTGGGGTTTTGATGCGAACTCCAGAGGCCCTGCTGGACAGGCTTGGAAAAGCTGCCTTCTGGGGATCCTCCTCCTCACTGATGCCCTCTGGTGGTAGAAAGTCGACTTTACACTTCTTTGTGACAATGCGGTCCGAGAGGGAAGACACTCTCTTCATGCGGACGTGGGAGCGAGGGCGAGGTGCTGGAGGTGGCGGCGGAGGGGGTGGTGGTGAAGGAGAGCGTGGTGACACCGGGGATTCAGGTTCAATTAGAAGGCCGGGTGGTAAAACCAGTGAGGAAGGACTCATTGTCCGGAGCCCGCTCCACTTGGGGGTGTAGTTACTTGCCATTGCTTGATTGATGATTGCCTGGGCACTCTCAGCGGGACTCATCGGGTGGCTTTCAGTGGATAAGGCAGGCTGTACTGCAGCCTTGGAGGACTTGGATCTTCTGGACGAACTGGACTCCTTCTTCTTCTTTGGTTTTTCCGGCTCAGGGACTGCTTCATCTTTTGGAGTTTTCATGTTTTTTCTCGACTTTTTCGAATTTGATGAGGCCACAGCACCGTTGCTGTTGTGGGTGAGCAGCTGTGTAACTGTGGCTGGGTTCTGAGCAGCAGGTGTGGAGGAAGCAGGAACTGCCACCACATTGGCACCGGGTAGTGGGGCTGTCATGTTCCCAGCTGCGGCAAGCGTGGCTGAAAGCGCGTTGCTCTGCAAAAGGCTTGCAATCTGGGTGACACAGTTATAGGACGGGGAATTAGGAGTGGGAAGCTGGAAGGTGTTGCTCTCAGGGTTTTTTACAAAGATCTGCCCGAGGCGGTTCACCAGCAGCACATGAGGTGTGGGATCAACATTCGGACCGCCTACCTCCTTCACTGTGAGGATGGCATGGCCGGGTAAAGCCTGGGGCGTCACCTGCTGGTGAGGTTCAATGGCAGGCCTGGGAGTGGAGAAGTTGATGGAGATCGTGTGACTGGATGTGGCTTCCTTCTGCACAGAAGAGGAGCTGTAACCGTTTAGGACCACAGGAGCGGAGGTGCTCTGCAGCTGCATCGGAGTGGCTGAACACTGTGTCAACAGCCCGGGAAGAGTCGATCCAGAAGCAGTGGAAGAAACGGTGGTGACCGGACTGAAAGGCAGTGTTTGAGCGGTGAACAGAGCTGCACAAGTTTTAGCTGGGGAAACAGTCCCGAAAATAGCTGGTAATGCTGGATCATTCTGAGGGTCATTTAGTTGCGTCTGGGAAATATCTTCTACAGGAGTGAGGGTTGTAAGTTTAGTGGACAAAGGCTCGATGCACGGGAAGCTAGATGATTCTTGAGCTGCTGTCACTGGCTGAAGTGTAATACTGGTCAGAGGAGCATGACTGAAACCAGGTAAACAAGGATACACCTCGAGAGAATCTACGAGACACTGCGAGGGATTTTGTACATCTGTAGACAAGAAAGGGGAGGGCTGGATGAGGCCCAACATGGAGGTCTGGTTATTATCAACTGAATCAATCAGATTTGATGCTATATGGTTCATCAAAACAGCAGAGCCCTCAACTGAAGAGACAAAGTTGGGACCATCAGACTCTGAGTTCAGGGCTTTACAGGTTTCAGACTCTTGGTTTTCAGTTCCTTGTAAAACAGGAAGTAGTTCAGTGAAACTTGGGCTACCGTCACATCTCTCAAGAACAAGAGGCGCTTCAGAGGCAAAGCCTAAACTGGAACCGAATAACAACTCCTCTGAATAGGCTGTCTCAGGCACCTTGGTGAGTAAGTTAGGAAGAGACTCAACATTTGGAGTAGGAAGTATAGATTCCTGGTCTAATAAAGGAGTGTTGGTGGCATCACAGGGTATTGGTTGACATAGGGCGGCGGGACTGTCAGTCGTACTTTTTCTTGCAACTTGAGCTTCTGTTTGCATATGATCAAATGACAGATTAGCTAATCTTGTGCGGTTTGTGATTTCAGCAGAACTTGTATTAATGTCTTTTCTTTGTATCTGATTTTTACCACGTCCATCAACTTTCTGCGCATCATCGGTAGCTGCTACGCTTGCGTCACTCTCAGTACCGTCATCAATCCCATCCAGCTGAGCCAAGGGCCGGGTTGAAGAAGTGGAAGGAGACTTGGATCGCTCTATGGGTACCGAGCAGCTGACTACAGTTCGTGAGAAGTTTAAATAGTGCTCCATATCATCATCCGAGGAGGTGCTTCCCAAGTCTTCCTTTGCTGAGGCTGCAGAACTTGGAAGATTTGCAATAAGGGTTTTCTTCTTATGTACTTCTTTGGGTCTTCCCCAAAACTGCTCAACATCATCACCTTCCACCACTATCTGCCCCCCGCAGTTCATAGCCACCCCTTCATTCAGAAGTGTTTCTTCGATCTCCAGCTCTGTCCGCATCTCCTCGCCCAGACTCATGCCGGAATCTCTGTGAAAGGAACCATAGGGAAACTGGTCGTCGTGCTTGTCTATGTCTCCATGGGGCGAAGTGCCATTTGCTGGCGAGATGTCTTCAGGTTCCGGCGAAGCTAAAAAGTTGTGCGGCACATCAACTGAGTCTGAGCCACTCAGATCAAACGAAAGGCGGTTTCTTGGCAACTGCTGCATGGAGGCTGTGCTGTCCTGCCAGTGAGATTGAGGGAAGAACGATGTGGTGCGGCCAGAGGAAGCGGTTCTACCTCCAACTGAGCGGGATGAATTCATCAGGTTGTCTGAAACACCAAGCGGAAACAGAGGGGAGGTGGGATGAGGAGGTTTGCCGGCACGGAGGGTAACGGGTCCAGATAGAGGAGCAACCGGAGGAGGTGACATGCGACTCCGTAGGCCTGGGTTCTGGGAGTGTGGGCTGTGGCGACGAGCTCTTCGGGTCTCTTCCAGATCACTTATGGTCAAGATGTGGTGGGGTTTTGTCTGGATTACACCTACAGAAACAAGAAAGCATTGGTCTTCTGTGTAACACAGTTTACACACATTTCCACATGATCTTTAAAAAAAATGTACACACCTGGGCACGGCAGAGGACGGGACAAACCTCCAGCTGGTCTCCTATAAAGTGGATGATTGGGAATTTTTGGCTTTGTACTGTGATCAGACTTTGTAGGAAGACCTGGAACAAGGGATTCCTCTGCAGTGTGATGGGGCTCTGTTTCCTCAGCCTCATGGACTGCAGATACTAAAAATTCATAACAAACATGTGAGACAACATTAGCATCTCCTATGCTTTTATTATTTGCACAGCTTTCCACATTCTTGTTATTTATACTCAAATATACTAGCAGTTTGTGCATTTTTAAAATGATCTTACTTGTACATTTCCTAGAACAGAGTACTTCTAGCATCTGCATACTTTCTTCTTACGTTGTACATTTGATCTTACTGTACAGTCTTATTTTCTTCATTGCTATCTTTATGTGTATATGCATGCTCCCATTTCCCTGTCACTTTTCTGCTTATAAAACTGAATTCCCTGCCGACAACTTATATTTATATTCCTTTTCATTCCATCTTCATCTGTCAAGGTATATTAACCCCTGAGAAGTACTTTTTCAGCTCTAAATCACACACCAGGTAGCTGACGTGGGCTGTGAGCAATAGTGTGATTGTCTCCCTGGTCCGGCATTTCTTCAACAGGCTTCTCTGGGATGACGGGCCGGACCTCCTGAATTTTACACGTGTATCTGCACCGTTGCAGTGGGTTCAGTGTACTCCAGTACCACCGGGAACACCTGGAAAATACACAGAAGTGTTCTAGTTCAAGTTATTGTCCTACTTTAACAAAACTAACTAATTAAACTAATGAATTAAATTTAGCTCATCTAAAGGTTGGTTTAAATGGAAACTATTATTTAGAATATTTTTTGAATGGAAAAAGTTAGTTTTTGATCGATTACAAATAGTAATACATTTTAAGCGTATATTTTGGTGAATTTTGATGGCTTATTATGCCTTATAGCTAATTAAAAACCCCAAATTCAGTTTTTTTTTTTAATGTCACACAAGAAAAATAAACATTAGTCATTAAAGCAGTTGTTGCTACTAATGGCAGTGAAGGCAGGTACCAAGATCTGCTGGAAAATGAAATCAGCTGCTCCATAAAGCTCATCAGGGGAAGGAAGCACAAAGTGCTCTAAAATGACATTTGTTTCACAACTCTCTGGAGGATGTAGCCATCCCTGTTGCTTATTCACTTTTCCCTAGCCACATAAAGTTTTGTTATTTATCCTCCTTGCCGAGGGAGTCAGTGAATGTCTGCTGGACAACCATTAAAGTCAGTAGTCATCCTTATGATTGGGCGCATCACTTCTCTATTAAAACTCCCCTTTTCCTGTGTTTTGTTCAAATGTTCTACGGCTGAATCACAGATTTTCACCAACTAGTGTGCTATAATCATCAAAATTAGCAGCAATACAAGCTTGGAATATATTATTCTTTGTGTGTTTCACCTTTTAAACTGAATTACCGAAATAAATTAACTTTTAGATGATTTTTTAATGAATAACAAATTACATAGATTTATTCATTTATTTATTTTAATGTACATATTTTTGATTTCCTTCTATGATTGGAGTTCAAAAGACAAAATGCAACTTACTGAAAACCGACAGGAAACAGTTTGCCTTTGCTTGCTGAAAGTTCAGACAGCATTCCCAACTTGTCAATTTGGAGAGAACCTATGAAGAAACAATAAGAACACCAATAATTAGGCGAAATTAGCACAAAACAGTCAACAACAGAAGGAAAGCAACAAGTATCGGATAAAAAGAAAATGATGTACCGATCATCACATTGATCAGTTCTGGTTCCAGTCCGGTCAGGAACTTTCTGCGAAGACTGATCCCTTCAAAATCCACATACACTCTGCGGTTTACTTCAAACTCTTGAGCAGTGATCATCTGTGCAACAAAGGAAAGCAATTTTCACTCCACAGGTTGAAATGGTTGTGGCATCTAGTGGGAAATAAAGAGAAGGCCAGAACTTACCCTGCCACTGATGAGATGTCGGTGCTTGTGGCAATAGACCTTTTTATCATCCTGGAACACACACTGCCGTGAGCGTGCACACATGAAATGGTAGTTGCTTTGACAAGATGTCAGACAGCAGCCCACGGTGGCACCCGTCTGATTACAGCGCTCACATCGCTGATAACATCAGAAAAGACCAGAAGGAGAAACAAAGGATAAAGCTGGGTCAGAAGCAGCAATAAGTTAAAGTTTCACATATCTGAGCTTGTTAGAGCCATATTGTCACAGAAATGGACTGTAATGACACCCATTGCAGCAGAGATGACAAAAACCCCTAGAGGCTGAGCCCCTGTGCTTTTAGCTGCTGCTTAGCGCAAGTAAAGTACCTCTCCACAAAGGAAATAAACTTAGATTTCTACTTATATGCTCAAGTAGATTTAGCTATGGAGAATCGATTTACTGACCATCAGTCGCCCCCTTGTCACAGCGCTGTGTACATGCAGCAGAGAGCCATTATCTTCTTCAAAGACTTCAGCAGACCACAAACAGCAGTTGACGTGTGCCCACTCGTTCTGGCCGAGGTACAGCAGTCTGCCAGCCTCCTATAGAGTTGCAAAGACAGCACATTAAGTCACACGTTAACACTGCTAGAGCAGCTATAAGAAACAATGACCCGGTTCCATGCATTTCCTACGTTAGGTTTGAGGTCTCCATATTTTTGGCACAAGGAGCACTGCCTTTCGTCCTCTTTAGACCACCCAGTGTCCAAATCAGCTTTTGAAAGCCTGCCTCTTTTCCCTATAAAAAAAAAAGATCACAGTAACCACTTTAAGTCACAAACACAAAAAACCCCCCCAAAAAACACACATTTAAATCCAACAACAGGATCACCTTTGAGTTTGGCTATTCGGCTATTTTTAAAGTGGTTTCGGCTTATTGAATCCCCCGACATTGGAGAAGCTGCTTCCTCCTCCTTTATGTCCATGATGTGTTGTCCATTGTCATCCTGAAGGAGGCCCAGTGGGGGCCTGGGCAACAGCTCCTTCCTCTCCTGCCACTGGGCGTAAACATGCTCCGTTGTGGGAGGATGAACAGCAGTTGACAGCAACCCTCTAAACAAAGACCACCAACATTTCAAATTTGAACTTGTAGCATAGATGGGGACGGATTTATTGTGATGAACATAATGAAATATGAGAAGACTGATAATATAAAAGATAATCACTACTCACGCTGGCAAGTTTTTGGTAGAAAGGTTCCACAACTTTGGGTCTTGGCTGTTAAACCAGTTAAATACCTCTTCAAGGAGCTAAAAAGAAATAAAATCAAACCAATTATAAATGTAAGGATCAACTTAATATTAAATCTATTTTTCAATACAATTTTCACACAACAGCACAACAATACAGCCCTCTTTGCATTAAATGAAAAACAAATCCGCCTGCGGGTATGAATATAGGAAACTGAAGAGAACTCTACCGCGTTTGGCATGCAGTACCTTTAGGTAGTAGGAGCGTGCCAGGGCAGTGGGTCTTTGCTCCTCTGGGAGATGATCTTCTTGTTCGAGCCTTTTTCGGATCACCTGAACCACGTCTTCATGGAACATTTTCTAATTCGAACAACAACACGGGTGTTCATTTAGCCACAGGTCTTACAATGAATATTTGAAGACAAAACAATGACCTTCAGTTTCATTGTCTGTCTGTTCCACAAATCATGAAACAACATGATCCCTCTCTGGATGCTGAAAAGAATATTTCACTGATCATTTGGCATCTGAACCGAACTAAACCAGGTTTATTTCAAAATCTGTAACTGGAAACAACAGGAAACAACTCTCCAATTATATTAACCTATGCCTTCTTCCCTCCCTGTTGGATGGAGTAAGGGGGAGTCAGGAGCTCAGTTATGGTTGAGGTGTAAACACACCCTCAATTTCTGCTACCTGTATGACCCCTTCTCTTTTCCAATGGTTATAATCAGTCTGACAGAGGGAGGTACCCCGAAACCTTGTGGTTTTTAGTATAACAATGGCCACCAGTGGGCTCTACATGGACACACTTTATCAGTGTATTATTTTACTTAGTACCCCTACACATAGCCCATTCTTAAAATGGCCAAACTCTAACACTCAGTAGTTTAATCTAACCTCCCCAACAACCCTACACCATTCCTAACCCTTTGTGAAGAGCCTTGAGACGACATGTTATATAAATAAAACGGAATTAAATTGAATTCGTAGACACATCTGGACTAGATTATCATGCACTGAATGAAAACAAAGAACAGTTTTATTTGGCATAGAAACCAGACCCATCTAAAGGACCACCAGTCTAGTTTAAAACAGAAACAGCAGTTAATCATTCAGAGACCCACACAACACACCGTTATGTTTGGTGCCTTTTGTTTAGCTGAGCACCATCAGTGTTTCTCTGTGAATTTACGCTGTTTGATACTGCTGGCTGATATAATCCTCCGGATCAGATAAAACTCGCCGTTGCACTCGAGCTCAAGACTGGAGTAAACTTTTGGATATTGCGTTAGTTATGCAGCATCATGCAAGATGGTGGGTTCCTGTGGTTTCAAGCTCGAGTATCCAGATGAACTCAGGATCAGCTGATTCACCAAATTAGCCGATAACTGATTACAGCGTACGTCTGCTTAGCCTGTTAGCTACTGCCACCCTGAGGATGTACTTACTTTCCAGTAAGCTGCAATGGTAAACCAACAAAACCTTTACAGATTCTCCCTTAGAAAAATCTAACTTTAACTTGATCTACAAAATAAAATGTGCTTTATGGAGGAAGAAGCAAAATGGTATTGGTTTGCAAATGATCTGGCTTGATGATTCATTAAATTCTGATTATATTCATCTGGCTGAGTGGTTGTTTGCGTTGCACAGCGCTGTCACGTTAATGATAGCGTACGCTGCTGATATGTGGATACCAAGTGGGGTTATAAGCTATGAAGGAAAACAGCGATGGGGCAAAAAAAACTTTAAACTTAACTGAAAAGAAAACACAGTGCAGTGTGTGTACTGCAAAACTGAATTGTCATTCCCTAACAGTGCATCCTCAAAGCTGCAACAGCAGGAAAACATCCCCTGCAGCAGCAGTAATGTGTAATTAATCTTCTTGTCGGTTTTTATGCAAAAAAAAAAAAAAGAGTCCACTTATTTACACTACAGAGGTTCTATTTTATCTGGATATTTTCTTATTGATGTTGAAAAAGTCTTTTTAATTTTCATACTGTTGCACATGAATTAAGTAGACATATTGAACTTTACCTGAGTTTTATTTTGAAATTGAAATAAATTGTTTCGAATTAAATTATGACAGTGTTTTTCATGTTTGGAAAAAAGCATCATATCCCTTGAATGTCTGCTGTGTTTGATACAAACTGGAAAAATCGTGCAAACCAGTTAGAATATGGGTCGAAATGCTTTTTGCCCAAAGTATAGTTTTTTTCTTTAAGAGTTATGCTTTTATTTAGGGAAACCATAATGAAGTAGTGATTTTAATAGTGTGAATTTATTCTTTATTATTCCGTCTTCTTCTGGTTGCTTCCGTACACTTTTTGATTCACTTCTCCTTCTGCATACTTTGTGCTATTTTAACCGGTCAAATTTCACAATATTCAGCCCTTTCAGGACAATCCGGCAATGACCTTTGGTATTTATACCTTTTATACTTTTTAAAATATTCAGCTTTTTATGAATTTTTTGCTCCCATTGGAATGAATGGAAAACGGCAAACATTCTGCTAAAACTTCACTGTTTTTGCCATTTAACTACGTCTGCATACTTTCAGCTAGAAACCCCATTCAACTTTTAAAATGCTTTCACAACCCTCTGCTATTATTGTTTCATTCAACTTTTTGATATCTTTTACAGTTTTTCTACAATTTTGATTCAAACTTTATTACATTTTTTTTCAGATTTTCAGTTTCATAATGTAATCCTATGATGGAATGTTCGTGTCGCTAGAGTGTGTGCTCTAGGTTTTTGATTAACCTGAGAAAGAACGAACAAACTCTGCTCACTTGCTTAATTTTCACTCTACCTATACAAATTATGTATCAAAACGTAGGTTGCTCTTTCGCGATTAAGAAAATGTCGCCCTCATTGATGTGGGACAAACAGTTTTCCAGCAACACGCCCCAAAGTAATGCACAGTCAACACCCTGAGTGGGAAATCTATAGGAATTTCAGAAAAAATCAGAGCAAAAAAATCCTTAAATTCACGTTTTCGAATCGCCGCCTCTCGTAAACCGTTTGAGATAGAGACATGAGCCTTCTGGAGATTTATCTTCAGACCTTGCTGGCGCTCTCAGTGAAAGACTTTTTTTGATACCTTTTATTGTTTTGTCATAAAAAAGGTTTGTTTAGGAGTACCAAATCTGTCCTTCCCAAAATCACTTAAAATTGTAAAGTTTGAAAATTATCCACTTTTCTACACTGTCATATCTCCTACACGGATTTATGTAGACACATGAAAATCTCCAGGATTGTTCACCGATCCCGGCTGATACCTAAGGTCCAAAAAGTATTTGGATACCTTTTATCGTTTTCTCGTGAAGTATATTTGTTTGAGAGTGAAAAATTCACCTTCATTGGGTTAAAAATGGTCAAAATAATCCACTTTTTCACAGGGTCACACCTCTCAGACAGATTTTTGTAGAAACCTGAGAAGCTCCATGATTGTTCAGCAAAGCCTGTTGATTCATACAGTGTATGAATCAAATCGATAGCCCTTATAGTTTCCGAGTTATTAGACGTTGTTCGATAGCATGTTCGGGCATTTTTGTGTTTTTCTCCATTTTTCCCTTTATTTTCACCTATTGTTGTGCCTTTATTATAATATTTTCAACAAAAATGTATTAATATTCTCGTTCCCCTGTCCGTTCTGAGAAAAACGGTCCAAGAATGACGTTGATAGCCCTTACGGTTTCCGAGTTATGGTCAGTAGTTCGGGAGCATGTGCCACCATGTGATAAAGCCAGGCCATGATGAGCTTTCAGCATTCACACTGCATTTTTGGAGGAAATGCAAATTTTTCTACTTTTAATTGAAAAAAAGACAACGTGATATTTTTGTCCTATCTCCCCCATTCTGTGTCAAACCTATCAACCTTTGAACATCTGAACGCAGTTTATCGTCACCAAACTAGAAGTACTCCCAAACTCCTTCAGCCTTTGAAACCCTAAAGAAGCTTTTTAACTCAGTTAATGTCACTGAAGCAAATGCTTTATTCACCATTATTGACTTATAATATCAATGCATAAACATGAAGAGTCTGTGTCACTGTTTATTCAACAAAACCAAGCCAAAAAGCTGAAGAAATGTGAGAAACTAAGTCTTCCAAACCTTCTTTTATAGGATCTGAGAGGGAGATCAGCCACGGACCGCCTAGAAAATTCACACAAACTGAAGACTGCAAACTTATGCAGAAAAACAGAAGTTCTGCTAGTTTTTCTGGAGCGATAATGTGCTACAGTGCTTGTAACAATATGACCTTCTGAATCACAATGAGGTCACTGAGGACTTGCAAAAATAATACCACCATCTCAGACTTGATAGACCTTACTTAGTATGCACAAAGCTTAAGTTGCACACACAAGTAGAAGATGTCCAGAAGGGCTGCCAAGAGATAACTTTGCAGCCCTTCTCCAAGAAGGTACTAACAGCACAGAGGTGGTTTGCAAAAAAACCCATAAGACTTTTAGAGAAAAAGCCTCTGAAATGAAGCACTGTTGTGGGAGGTCATATAGAGGAAGTTATCAGAGCTTGTGGTGGTTCTGTAATTATTACATACACGACATTTTTTCCACATGTTCTGCAGTTCTGCAAACACATGAAGACAATGTGATAAGTCATATGTTGTTTTTTCTAAAAAGGTCATGTTTACTAAGATGGATCTGATTAGACCCAGATGAGCTTGGAGGAAGAGAAAAACCTTTGCCTTAGAAAGAATTAGAAGTGTGATTTACTTTTAAATTCCTGCTGAGATTCCAGTTAGCATCCTTACAGTTCTCAAGAATTGGTCTATTATTAAAAGTTTAACAAATGACCTTAGTGTTGAGATAAAAAAACGAGTGCTGCACTTACTAGCGTGGTGTACAGGCCTTTGTCAAACTTTTTGCCAACAGCTCGGAGGTCACAGGCTGGCTGGTTCTCAACTCCACTGTCAGGGTCAACCAACTTTTCACACTGAAACAGAAAACAGTGTGTATGTGCAACCAACTCATTTCTAAGTTTCAGTGGCATTTCTGTTCTCAGAAACAACCCCTTTCTGAGAACAGAAACACCGACTAGCACAATTTAAATGTATTTAAAGCTATTTTAAGTGCAGGTAAAAAGCCCAAATGTCTTATTTTTCACATGGTGCATGGATTTAGTCTATTACCTGTGAGCATGTAACAAGGTGCTGGGTGAGGGTGGAAGAGAGTAGGCAAGCCAACACCTTCTCCACGCCTGCTCTGAGCTCAATGTACAAAAGCTCCCTCCAGGCGCTGGGTTGGGTGACACTGCATGGCCGACAGGAATACACCACGCTTTCTGGCAAGCTGGACAGGATCTCATACAGCTCATCTGAAAGAGTGTAACAGCAAATCAGGGTAAAGTTGAAACTTTATGCATCTGTTTCAGTCCACCTAAACTGACAGGCTAAGCTGCCAAAAGCCCCATAACAACTCTGGAGAAGATCCTCAGCTCAGAAAAATCTGTCAACACGAAATATCCATGCACTTCACAAATCCAGCCTTTAGGGGAGAGTGGCAAGAAGAAAGCCAACAGGATCCCCCTCTCAATAATGACTTCCAGTTGCTTCCATCCTGCAGTCACGATTTTCTTCATAATCTTTTAAAATGAGCCAATATTTTTTTTTATATGTTTTATGTATGTATAGCAAGTCGTTACATCAGGAACTGTGTTTCTTTTATCCCTACTGGGCAGCACAATAATTGCCACCTTGAGGATAATAAATATGATGATGATGATGATGAAGATGAAGGTGCGCTGGTTTGATAAGGCCAAAATTGTAGAAAACCCATAAGACGCTGCGAATGACTTGAGACAGGGGCGACGGTTCACCTTCCAGCAGGACACCTGTCACCATGCAGCAGAGCTACAATGGAATAGTTCAGATCAAATCATCATTCATGTTTGAGAATGGCCTAGTCAAAGCCCAGACCAAATTTTCCAATCCATTTGAGAGCGTGCACCAATACTCAAAAATGGATGTTCACAGATAGTAGTTAACTGATTTCAAGCAATTCTAACAGAAACATATGGGCCAAACATGGTACTCTCTAGATGTGCAAAGCTGGTGGAGAAACAGCCCAGAAGAACTGATGCTGTGATTGCAGCAATACTGCAAAATACTGACTCTGAATAAATACTGTCAAAATAAGGTGAGATCTTTCCATGTAATCCATGCAACATTTAGAAACTGCTCACAGTTAACTCCATAAAAGTTACAATAAATATCCTTATATCCTTATGTGTAATCCATGCAATAATTAATACAACACAGTTGAAGCAGTGGAGAGTGAAACAAGCATGTTCTCATATTCTGGAGCTGAGAGACTGGAGAGGCCTGTGTGGAACCACATTTTATCGATTTTATCTTTTGCAGAAGTATAAACAAGTATATCCAAAGAAATGATGTATGATGATTTTACATTCTTTCACATGTATTAAATAAAATTAGTAGTCTTTGATTAACAAGTTAAAAGATGTATGATTGAAATGTGGTTAAGAACTGAGAATTAGAGTAAAAAACATTAAGGTTTGACATTCTCAATCAGTTATATATGAAAGAAATATAACATTAATCATTTGTGAAGCATGAATAAAAAGAATGAAGTGATGGTTTTGTAACTGTGTTTTAAAGTAAATGCTGAAAGCTGAGAATGGAATGTGTAATACTGTGTAAAGTTTAAAACTGAGCAGATTAGGGAAAGAACTGGAGGATGACTAGGAGTGACGAGAGCCAGCTGCATGCTGACAGCGAACCTTTTGAAGGGAGGATTCGACTACAGACCAGCTGTGTGGCTATTACCGACAAGCAGTACTATTCAAGTACTGTATTTTAAATTTTAAGTTGTTAAAAAAAAAAAAAAAAAGATCTGAAAACTGAGCATCATTTTCCATCCGATCAAACACTACTCCTATGTTGATTATTCACATATAATCCCAGTAAAACACAGTGATGTGTTTGAGGGTGTAACATGACAAAATATGAAATAGTTCAAAGGAAATAGATAATTGTGTATGGCACTGCATATGGAAATGAGTGAGCACGTGATGCCATCCAATACTAATCACCTGTTAAATCCTCACACTTGGCATGCACCCAGTGGTTACATGAGCCGCATTGCATCATCTGACTATCATAGTCATTGTCTTCATAACACTTGTAGCAGATTGGACAGTAATTACCTGAAAGAAAAAAAAAGAAATACAAATGTACCACAACAGGAATAATAAAACTGAATACAAATATAAACATTTTTTAAAAATGAAGCGATGAACTGGTAGAGCTGAAATATGCCTTCACCCTGGTCAAAGAGGCTTGAACAGTCTGGACAAAGGCCTTTGTCGTGGTTCCAGTCAGTATCCCAGGTCTTCCCAGGCGTCACGCCACAGCTTTTGCACCGAATGCATGTCGTACAAACCTGCAGAAAAATATATTAGCTGGAGAATAAACCATAATACAAAAATCAACATCCATGACAACGCTTCGTAGGAAACTCACCCAGGCTTTCCTTTTCTTGTTTTGCTTTGGAAAGTTCGGTCCCAAGCAGGAAGCATGATAACAATTCTGGCATCGTTCACACTCCAGTAAAGGCTGAGAAAAGCAATGTGGGGAAAAAATGTGAAGCTAATCTTGCTTAAATGTTCAGCAGCTAAAACAAGCCTTTTTTAGTTACTCGGTACCTTGGAGAGCTTGTTTTTCCCACCACACACATGGCAGAACTTGCAGCGTCGGCAGCACCAATTTTCTTTATTGTCCTCTGAGGGCCGATCGGCGGGGTCAAGGCAAAACTGGTGGAAGGGTTCACAGCATACTTGGCAGTACAACATCTGTGTAAAAAAATTAATTTAAAAAAGGTTCTTTAATACTGTTAGCATAAGAACATGAAACAGAACAGTTACAGGTGTTTTAATGTACACAGAAGTTAACAGTTTCCCCTTTGCAAATTTAAACAGAGCAGAGAATACGGAGCGGTCACCTCATGTTGTCCTTTACTGGCGCAAAGGAAGCAAACATAGGGTGGCATGACAGGCGCAGAGGTCAGTATACTTAAACCACCCATATTCCAGACATTCTCCAAAGTACAATCCTCCTGAAGATGAGACAATAAACAGGAACAGTTAGAGCTCTCTCCACTAACCAACCTCTGTGACAGGAAAATAACTACATATATATTTGAGATAATGTAGGCTTGAACTTTTAACTTAAGAGTGAAGACCATTGCTGTCGGGCTAAAATATGCTTTTTGGATTTGGTTTTCAGTGATAAGTACTGAAGCTTGTTCCTCTGTGAATTTAAAAGCAAACAATGGCCCCTGCTGGGCATATATTGAAAATACCACAAAGAATTTATTCAATTTGGGAATCTAAACGCATAATATACAGATTAATTCATTTTCTCGGGAAACTTAAAACATTAAGGGCAAAATAGAAAAATGTTATGATTGATCAATTCAATTTAGTTTTATTTATATAGCGCCAATTCACAACACATGTTGTCTCAAGGCACTTTACAAAGTCAATTCAATTGTCCGGTACATACATTCCAATTAATTCTAACTATCAAACAGTTCAGTCAGATTCAGTTATTTATTCAAATTGGTTAAAAAGTTTTTCCATCTAAGGAAACCCAGCAGATTGCATCCAGTCAGTGACTTGCAGCATTCAATCCTCCTGGATGAGCATGTAGAGACAGTGGACAGTCACTGGCGTTGACTTTGCAGCAATCCCTCATACTGAGCATGCATGTAGCGACAGTGGAGAGGAAAAACTCCCTTTTAACAGGAAGAAACCTCCAGCAGAACCAGGCTCAGTGTGAGTATTACATTCAAGCATATTAATGGAAGGTTGATTGGAAAGAAAACATATGGTAGCAACAGGTGCACAAGCAATAGGGGGCCAAGGCTTCAAGGGACATTGCATGCAGATGTATAGGACACTCATTCATTCATCTTATATACCGCTTATTCCATAGTGGGTCGCAGGGAAGCTGGTGCCTATCTCCAGCAGTCTACAGGCGAGAGGCGGAGTACACCCTGGACAGGTCGCCAGTCCATCGCAAACAACCATGCACACACTCACTAACGCCTAAGGGCAATTTATAAAGACCAATTAACCTAACAGTCATGTTTCTGGACTGTGGGAGAAAGCCGGAGTACCCGGTGAGAACCCATGCATGCACAGGGAGGACATGCAAACTCCCTGCAGAAACCCCTGCTACCAACTGCGCCACCATGCAGACTATCCAAGACATTTTACAATCTGTAACAGGTCATTTACGTGGAATAAAAGCTGCTTAAAACCAGCAAAAACAAAAAGTTTATTTTTTTTAATGACATCAATGGCAACTGATACTGTATTCCAAGAAGAAATGTGTGTCAACCTTAAAGTCCAGCCTGATTTTGTGAGTTGGTTTAGAAGACTCAACTTCCCGCTGCTCAAATCCGTGAGCAAGGGCAGCCAAGACACTGGGAGGAGTCTGCTCCAAGGGAACCTGGGATGAAAGAGCCTGAGAGACAAAGCCAACATTAACTGAGACTACGTGGATGCTACAAAATGGACAAAGATGCTTAGTCTTATTTTAGAAAATGCTTTTAATAACATAAAACATATGACTAGAGGGTTAAAACATTCAGAAACGTCTGCTTTGTCTGCTTCAATTTTAATAACAAGGAGTCAATCTAAAACCAGGTTTAGTGGCAACCACAGCGAGTCAATGCTAGACCTGTCTGACTGTAATTAACCATTAAAGGGATAGTTTAAGATTTCTAAATTAAGTTTTTATCAAAGAGGTTAAAAACAGTTAATTTATCTGCAGTGGATTATTATCCTGGCGGCTGTATTCAAGTTAAAATCTGAATTTTGGACGCTACGGTTGAACTAAACACTATTCCAAGAAGGGCAAAGACTAAAGTGGATTTCTACCATGTTGAAGCTTAGAACCCCTGTTAAAGTTGCATTGGGTGGTTATATACACAGGAGCTGGTGAATTATTTACACAGAAAATAGGAGGTAGGAGATGATGCCACCCAGGATCTACTGAGAATAGATAACAAATCTTATAAGATCAGTAAGATCAGTTAAACAGCACTTACTTACTTAAACTGCTATGATGTTTTAGCTTTTTAAAGTGCTATACTTTAATTACAGACAGTTACTCTGACAGAAACGCTTTACATGTTCTGTTCCCAGTGGTGCACCACCTGCTACATTTCCTGTGTCGATAATCATCGGCTTCTCTGTGAATATCCACACAATGGAAACATGATTGTCGATTCAATATTGCTAAAACATTTGCCTAAGCTTCTATGTTTCAAGACAGTGGCTTTTATTCTTCTGTCCATCTGAGACTATCAGCTTCGGCCTCCAAAACCAACTGCTCTAGTTTTAACCTAGATGAAAACGCCAGAGACATTTACTGCAGTCAAGATATTAACTGATAGTTCTGATTATTTTTGCTCACCTTCTCAGGTTTCCGTCGACCTTGTGGTACCCGATGTGAGCTGGATTTACGGTGTCTGACTTCATCATCTGAAAAGTCTTCAAAGAATCCGTCCAAGGACACAAAGTCTTTAGGACAGCAGAAAATTCATTATTTACTCACAATGCATTTTTACAAATGACCACATAGAACTATTTATGCTATGATTAAAAGGTATTACAAGTCTGTGGTTTGCTCAGTCTTTATTTACCTTGGTTGAAGCGCGGTCCAGCACCCCTCCTCCTTGCTGGTGAGGCAGAGCTAGAGAAAGCTTTGTCGTCGAGATCCGAGTCATAATCCACAAGGTCAAAATAGACTCGAGGCTTCACGACGCGCTTCGGCTGCTTCCTTACTGATGGACTGTGGCCGTCTGTGTTGGGACCAGATGGAGAGTCCCCGCCTCCCTCGTTCCCCTCATCGTTGCTTGAATACCCCCCGCTAAGAGATGACCGCCTCCGCTTAGACAAACCTTACCGAAGAGGGAAAACTACATTTAACTGTAGAACAGGCATTGTAACTGACACAAGGAAGAAGAAAAGTACTTGGTTGCAAAAAAAAAAAAAGCAGCAATATACTTTTGGGAGCTGTTCTGCCGCTAAGCCTACGTGCTTTCCTCTCTTCAATCTGATCACATCTCTTATACCTTGTGGGTAAAGAAAGGAAAAGAAAGATCATTATTTCTGAAGACTCTGCTGTATAACCCAACAGGTACTCATTATGTTAAACTTACACACAACACTGTCGCTTGGTATTGGGACCACCAAACTTAGGCTTGTCGAGGCAGTTTATGCAGTTTCCACAGTCTTCCTCGTGGTTGCAGCCTTTGCAGATGCCACACCTACGAGAGCGGTACCCGAACGGCCCGAGCCCTTTCTTCTTCGCGAAATTCGACGTCTTTTTCGACTTTGTTGCCTTTGGATCCAACAGGCTTGGGCTGTCTGACTCTGATGGAGACCCAATATCTGCAACCAGAGGGACACTTTAGTAATCATAAACCCAGGCAGCGACCCTCACAATCCAAGCAGATATTTTTTGCCAATGTTGGGGCTAATAGAATTAGTCTAGAGCTCAAATGTCTATAAAACAACTGGAGGGGAAAAAGGAAACATTATCAAGTTTAAAAATACCTCTTACATATATTTTGTTTTTACAGAATTTTGACATTTTCATTATCTGACAGTTACATATTTTTTAAAAAGGAAGACAAAGAGCACATAGTTTGTACCCTAACGAAATTTAACTGAACGGTTCCTCCCTGTTGTAACATAATGCCAATCTGTTGTGGAAATTAATGAAGATACTGCATGAAAAACAAAAACTGTCAAAATTGGTCTTTTGTTGCCTTTATATATAAATATATATATATGTGTTAAGAGGTTACAGACCTCTGGACAAACCAACAGCCTGCTGAAAATTTTCTAAAAAGTGTTAAAGCCTATTTTTAAAGAGCTTGTTTCTTCCTAGTTCATATCAAAACATATCTAATTTAATAAAAACACAGGTAAGGTGGTTATTTTATACAAATTAGATTTAAAATGAGTATGTTAATTATCCAAATGCATTCATTACTTTGCTAAAACTGGTAATCCTAAAACCAATCATAAAACTGAAACGTTGCTCAAAATAAACTTGAAAAGTAGAAAAACTTCCATATTCACAAACGTTACATTCACAGGAAAATTCAGGAGAGCACCCAATGAAAGAAAACGCCGACCATCATAATGACAACAACCTTTAGTAATAGCTGACGGGGAGATGCCAGATCTTTCATGCAGCGGCAAGGCACTCAGTCGGGGAATGTCGTCGGGTACCATGCCTCGGGGCTGGCCGAGCACCACGGAGGCAGCGCGACACACGTGCTTGATCCGCGGACCTCCTGCTCGACGAAACTCCTGGCACAGTGGGGATATGAGCTGCGGCTGAGAAGAAAACAACAGGGTTGGTAGAACCAGACACCAGAGACTTTTAAGACGGATCAATGTGTGTCCCTGTATTGATCTGAGGACTCACTTGTCCTTGAAGCGGCTCGGTCTTGACAGGAACCTGAGGACGAAGAACCTGCGCCCTCTGCTTCCTTCTCTGTCTTTTTGAGGCAATATCTTGAGATCTTGAATCCACTGGGCCAGATAACAGCTACAGCGGAAATAAAGAAACAAGGAATTAATTCAAGCAAGGGAAAGAGGCTTGTGTACTTGTGTTTATCAGGAATGCAGCTGTCTTCTATAACAGGTGGTAATCGTATCAGCCTGTCTGGTCTTGGATCTGAATGTGACTACATGTTTAGATTACATTGGAATGAACTGGATTGAAAAAATAAACCAATTTGAATCTTACCAATGCTTCTCCAAAAATAAAAGCATCGTCGAAAAGGTCATTTATTTTAGTAATTCAGAAGGTGTAACTACACACAACACAGTGTTAATTCAAGGCTTTCTTTTTGATAATGGCTAATTGCTTACAGCTTAAATCCTCTTTTCCAGATTATTAGATTACCAATAAAAATATATATTTTAAAATAGAAATGTTATGCTATGGGCTACACAAGCCTGCTGAAGACTGCCGACTTGACAGCGGTCCAGCATAGTCACTGACCACCATCCACAATGAGGATTAGCCTTTAAAGGTCATAGCTAAAGAAGATAGTTGTACAGTTAATGGAAATTGAAGTTGAAAAATTTAAGTTAAAAAAGGTACAGAGGCGACAGAGATAAGCACAACATTGAAAGCATCGTGAATGGAAAACCATGGGCTACCATTGTCTCATTCCTTGTGTTACATCAATGTGGAGCCAGAGATAATGTCACGGTCATGGGTAATTTGTGGAGCCATGTCATCTGTTTGGTTCATTATGTTTCCTCAAGACCAAAGGTCATAGAGGAAATTTAAGCGCACTCCATGCTGCATTTTTCATCGTAAGGTACACTTCAACTGTGAGAGACAGGGTAGAAAAAAACAACAAAACACCTGCGCCTGTTTGAACTCGCTGCCTGAAACACATCTGTCTGCACACATCTGTCTGCACACTCAATCAGACTCCAACCTCTCCACTGTGGGTAAGACCATGGTGGAGGACACCAGGGGCAAAGTTGTAGACCTGCACAAGACTGGGATGGGCTGTAGGACAATAGGCAAGCAGCTTGGTGAGAAGGCAGCAACTGTTGGTGCAATTCTTAGAAAACTAAAGAAACTCAAGATGACTGTCCATCTCCCTTTGTCTGGGGCTCCATGCAAGACCTCACCTCATGCAGCATCAATGATCGTGAGTAAGGTGAGCCGAGAACTACACAGGAGTGTACCCGAAGAGAGCTGGGACCACAGTCTCAAAGGTTACCATTTGTAACACACAACCCTGCAGCTGGTGATCAAGCCAGCACATGTCCAGGTCTATCTCAGGTTTGCCTATGACTATCTGGATCATCCAGATGAGACATAGGAGAAGGTTGTGTGGTCAGATGAGACCAAAATAGAACTTTTTGGTCGAAACTCCACGAGCTGTGTTCGGAGGAAGAGGGCCGAGTACAACTCCAAGAACACCATCCGAAGCCTGAAGTATGGGGGCTGAAAACATCATGCTTTTCTGCCAAGGGGACAGGACAACTGAACAGTTTTAAGGGGAGGATGGATGGGGCGAGATTTTGGACAACCACCTCCTTCCCTCGGTAAGAGTATCGAAGATGGGTCGTGGCTGGGTCTTCCAGCATGACAATAACCTGAAACACACTAAGGAGTGTCTCCATTAGAAGCATTTCAAGGTCTTGGAGTGGCCTAGCCAGTCTCTAGACCTGAACCCAATCGAAAATCTTTGGAGGGAGCTGAAAATCTATATTGCCGAGAGACAGCCCCGAAACCTGAAGGATCTGGAGAAGATCTGCATGGAGTGGTCCAAATCCCTGCTGCAGTGTTTGCAAACCTGGTCAAGAACTACAGGAAACATTGGACCTATGTAATTAAAAACAAAGGTTTATGTAGCAAAAATGAACTTCCACATTTCTACTGTATCAAATACTTATTTCATGCAATAAGATGCAAATATTTTTTTAAATATTATAGAATGTGATTTTCAGAATTTTCTTTTTAGATTCGGTCTCACAGTTGAGGTGTACCAACGATGATAATTACAGACCTTTCCATAAGTAGGAAAACCTGTAAAATCCAAGGTTTGTCAAATACATATTTTTCCCATGGAATAAAACCAAGAAAATAACAACAGGTTTTTTTTAAAGCATTATTAGACTTTTGTCCATTAAAAAAAGGCCTGGAAAAAACTGGTTTTGATACTTAATTTCCTCTTTTCCATACTTATCCAAACAAAAGCAAATTCCAGACATTTCAAGACTGCGCACAGACACTGAATTTTGAATTTTCATTACATGTAAGAAATAAGCAAAATTAACAATATATCAGTGTAATGAATCTATGAGTTTCCCTTTTTGACTTGTGAAATAAATTCACTTTTCAATTGTATTCAAATTTTGTTGAGATGCACCTATAAACCATTATTTTATGATAATAAAAATAAATGTGTAGTGTTTAACCTTACCCCAGAGGACTTTAGCTGTTTCTGCTGGTCGATTTTAATGAGTTGAACCTTTGCTTTCCTGAGGAGATTCAACATTTTTTTATTTGCACTAGTGAGGCGTGCCCTTTGTGGCGCTCCCTTCTCTATATGCCCCAGAGGAACGCAATCACCTGAGCCTGACTTCTGTACTGAAGACAGCTCTCCTGCAAAAACAATAACTGTTCTATTAAATGCCTTTATTTTAAAAACATTTATCGGTATCATGTCTAATTATAATAACTCTTACCTGAACCACGATGGAAAGTGTCTTTTACTGCCAACACTTCCTCTTCACATTGTTTCAATGCGACTGAATTGGAATTAGGAGTCCGAACACAGACAGAAACCTTTCTCACCACCCCTGGACTATCCAGGTCTTCAATCTTGATTTTTGACTTGTCCTTTTCTACACCTGTGTCCCTCTGTCTCAGACTGATGCTCATGACTTCGTCATCAAGTCCCTCTGCTAAATCAACCGGAGGCAAGGCAGGTTTCGTCACAGGCTCGAGCTCCTGTGTGATTTTGCTTTTTGGAAGTCCCAATACAGGCTTCTTTAACCTCTGATAAATCTTCAGGTGAGCTGTCTGCTTGTTAAATTTGGGCGGACTCTTCTTTTTCAGAACATCCACGAGGTCTGACGATGGTTTTGGGAGCTTATCTGCTGTGGTAGATAAAAATAGATCCTCACATTTGCTCTCTGGGGTTTTATCCAGTGTATACAACTCCTCGCAGGAATCTTCAGAAAGATTCCACTTGAAGCTCGAATTCTTTAGAGAAGTTTTCTTCTTTTCATTTTTCTCACTTTTACAGTCAAAAAACAGGCTATCGGCTAAATCGATGCTGTCCTCCAGGTCCTGAGCTGAAAAAAGATCAACATCCAGCTGAGCTTCACTCAAAATATCCTCTTCATCAATTGGAAAGATAGGAGATAACGGCATTTCTCCCCCATCGTCTCGCCTCTTTCCCGGGCGAATGTTTAAGCCCAGCTGCAAACCCTTCTTCGGAGAGTGCCTTCGAGGCAACACGGACATTCCAACGTCATCCATGAACCTCTGTGGGGTCTTGATCACTCGAGAGGATCTTGCACTCACGACAGGCATAATGAAGTGCTTGATGTTTTTTACAAACTTCGACTTGCAAGGCTGAGCACTAGCAACATCCGGCTGTCCCGAGTTCACTGGAGTGTCTGCTTCTTCTTGCTTCAAACTACCTTTCTCCATTCCCATATCAATCAACTTGGATATGATTTTAGACTGGGATTTGGGTTTTTTAGCTCCAACAAAAGGCAGCCTTGTGTGCTTCTTTTTGTACTTTTTCTGTACTCCAATGAGTGTGGAGCTGCGGGGTGGAGTGGAAGCTGCCAGCAGTGGAGAGCTGTCATCATCAGCCTCAAAAGTACTTTGACTTTCAGGGGATTTAAGTGGAGCAAATTTTCCATCACTGCCTCTGTGCCTGTGCTTTTGACGCTGACCAATTAAGGTTTTACGTTTCTTTTTAGATTTCTTGGATGATTTCTTGGATGTTATTAGATCACTTGTTTGACTTTTGGACACCACTGGCTGCTGATTGTCCACAATCTTCTGGCTGTCCAACAGCTGCTCACTGTCCATCTGCTGATTGTCCCCCAACTGCTGACTGTCTATAGATTGCACGTCTGGTTCCTCTTTAACTGTTGGTTGTATCTGCTTTTCTTCTACTTCTACTGAAACAGGGTCCTGTCTGGTCTCTGGTTCCACTCTATCTTTTTCCTCTAGCTCACTCACCTCTTCGACTGAAGGCTGAACATTTTCCATCTGAATGGGCTCAGGGTTAATAAAGTCAAGCGCATTGGGGGCTGCGTCAACTGTGGTATCAGGCAAAACAACAGCCTTCTGCTTTTGAACAGATTTCTTCTTCTTCACTTGTTTATTATTTCTAGGTTTTCTGGGTTTGGAAGGTACAGGCAATGGTTTGGCCTCTTCAGTCTGTGGCTGTTGCTGGTTCTCCAATGTCTGAGAACAAACATCAGCTGGTGTTTGTGAGGGACTGTCAGCGACTATTAGAGTTTCCTTTCCAAAAACTTCAGAGGAGTTTAAACTGGTTACCTCTGGAGGGTCTTCTTCCAAATTCAGACATGGGTTTGTTGGAAGAAGTTGAGGGGTGGACTGTTCAAATGAAACCTGAGGAGAAACTTCAGCTTTCACCTCTGACATTTCTTCTTCTGGGTGACTTTTCCTTAACCTTCGTTTCTGAGTGGTCATAGGTTTTTGGCTGACAGATTTCTTCTGAGGAGAGTCCAGGCTTGATGCTCTTCTTCTTAGCCTTCTACTAGGACTGGCCTCAGCATCCTCTAAAGATGACTTATCCTCTTGAACTTCTGGAGGATCTGTCAGATGTTCCTCTTTCTTTTCATGCACAGGGTTAACCTGCTGGATCAGAAAAGACGGCTTTGAGCTTTTGTGTTTGCCAGGAGATGAGACCTTTTTAATCTGAAGAGGTGGTACCTTCCCGCTATCTGCTTTAGCAATTTCTTGCGTGGGAGATTCAGGCGAAGGATCTGCTTCAGCTTGCACATGTAAACTTGATATTTCAGAGTCAGCCATGGTTTGGAGATCCTTTTCAACATTTGTAATGATTTCCAGTGGGGCTGCACTTTCATGTTCTGATTTTTTACCGTGTCCTTTTGTGTTCTTTGCACTGGTGTCACAAGGAGGGACTTGATCTACTTTGCTCACAGTCTCTGTTGGGTCCTTGAGGGTATCTTCTGCCCGTGGGGTTTCACTTCCAACTTTGACTAATGCTAAAGTCCAAATATATTTTCTTCGTTTTCTCTTACGAGACGAAGTCTTCCCACTGACCTGTGCATCAAATTTAGGGTTTCTGATCTTTATTAACTTTATATTTGGGACCCTCATTTCCTCGATTTTAATGGGCAAACTTTCATGTGCGGCTGAATTGTCAGGTTCTATGGATAATTCTTGGTTTTCTGGAACTGTAATATCTTTATTTAGTCTTCTGCTTTGCCTTCGTCCTTCTCTCCCCACCACCGGTTTGGCCTCAGCTTTTTGTGAAACTTCTGACTTGATCTCTGGCAGAACTGTAGCGGGTTTACTCAGACTTTCTGTTTCAGATACACTGTCCGTTATGTTTTTAGTGAGTGGGTTAGTAACTCTAGTGCTTCTACGAGTCACTTGTTTAACCTCGGAACCCTGAGGTGGGGCCGCTTTCTTTTTCTTTAAATTCTTTGTGTTCAGATTTTGTTCTACTGACCCGCTGTCCTTAACTACATCATTCAGTTTTTTCTCTTTTGCTTTTTGGTCATCAACCACAACTTTGGCAGTAGTCCGGCTTACAGGCTCGGTTGCCTTCACAGCAGATCTCCCACGCCTCCTTGTAGGTATGCTCCCCACTCCTTTGTCCACAGTGCTGAGTTCATCCTCGTACGACTCGGTTTTGAACTTGATGTGGGCGCTTAAAATCTGATCTCCCTGAATGTCCTTAATGTCAGGCTGATTCTGCACGTCTTTCAGCTTCAACTTCTTATCTGCTTTTTTCTGAGGCTCCTTTATAGTTTTCACTTTCTTTTTGGCCACCAGCTTTATTGTAATCCTTGGTGCTGCTGCTGAAGCTCTGCTTTTAGCCGACCCTTGGTCCATAGTGTTTTTTCCTTTTGAAGTTTTCTTTAAATCCTTCGCTGGTTTTGTTTCAAGAGATATGTCGTGTATTTCCTCCACAGCTTTTACATTTTTTATGGGACAAGGTGGGACAGCCTCATCAATCACTGGCGCTTTTTGTTGTGGCTTCTCACTTTTTCTTCTAGATTTTGCGCTGACAGCATCTCCTACGAAAAAAAAAAATATATATATATATATTATTTTAATAGGAAATTGTTCAATCTTTCATGTAACGCATTTTCTTCTCTATAGTTTTAAATTTCAGGTGACAAAATAAAAAGCTGTTTACCTTTGGAAGATTTTTTTTGCGACATCACAGATTCTGCAGAGCGTCGTTTGTCAGCTTCAAATCCTTTGAAGTCATCACCCTTTATGAATAAAAAATAATAATGATGAATCGCCTGTATACACTTAACAACACTAGAGACAATAAAAAAAACACAAACAATTATTTACAAAGCAGTAACAAAGCTACAATTTAATGATTTAAAAAGCATTTTCACTAACAAGTAGTAGTTTTCTTGATGAAATGAAGACATTTTCTCTGGATGTTCACACAGGGATGGATGGCAGGCTAATCAAAATTCAATTCAAAAATACTTAATTAATCCCAAAGGGAAATTAAATATTATGGTAGCTTATAACAGACCTACTGCTACATGCCACCACCTTGAACGCCGCATTTCTAGAATTTTAAGCATAATGTAGATTTAACCACTACAACAAACCAACCAGCGTGGCTGTGAACGTTAGTGGGTCGGACCATGGTTTCTAGGTCAAATGAAGACAATCAAAATTGGACGTAATAACTAATTTGTAGAGTTAATCTTCAGTCTATAAATAACTCAACCAAAATCATGCTCTTCACAGCACTGATTTATGTTAAATAAAATCAAATATGGGTTAAGGACAAGCACTTTATTGCCTAAATGGAAATTTTATGATTCATTAATTTTCAGATGGATTGAAAATTACAACCTCTATCAAAGAACCTATAGCACATTCTTTCTCTTTTGTGTGCAGTAGATCAAATTTGCTGTGGTTTGCTGTGTTCAGTGTAACCGTTACCCAGCATACTACCTGCTCTCATTCATAATTTGTCTTGTTCCCAAGTTTCTGGGAACAAGACAAATTATGTATCCATTGCAGCTGCATAACTGACTGGTTCACAGACATCATCACAATATCAGTGTGTGCAATATTGCAATTGCAAATTACTCCTTGTATACAATATTTGGAAGGATCTTATATTTTAAGTGTCAGACAGTAACACCACATATCGATCATATATTTCAGTAGTTAGATTTACTCTAAGTGCTCTTAATGCGCTCACCTGATGTTCAGCCACAGTATCTACCACAAAAATGAGCACCAAATTGTTTAGGAGACTGCTGATCAAGTAGTCCGCGTAGCGCCGCCTTGTTTAAACCCATTCTAAAACAGATTCTGACAGAGTAACACTACATGCAAAACACATCTGCATATGATGAGTTGGACTAAAACATTGTAGACGCTTGACATCTGCATAACAATCTTCTCAGATTTTATGCATACTGTTGCATGTGCGGCAAACAGTGCTGCCGGTATTGTAAACATTAGAGTCAGATGTAATCTATCAGACATATGGCGCGAGAAAAAACCAAAACCAGAGAGAGAAATAAAATTGAATCTGAGCACATTTATGTCTATAACCTTTAGGGGTTACAGAAGTATGAGGGGTTCACTGTGCATGGAGCCACATGGTTATTGTACAGTTAAATATTTTATTTCAAAGTACAAAGGTTGGTATTACATATTTATTATTAGTAACTAGCACTCTGCAAAGACATGTGTTCTAAGAGAAACCCTTAAGTATGATTGAGAAACTGGCCATCTTATTTTTGTGCACACTATCAATATACATATGCATAAAAAAAACTAACATTAAACAGCAGTTCATACCTTGAAAACAGATCTCAAAGTATCCCCAATAACAAATAATCGGTGACAACCAGGACAATAATATAAAATGTATGTAATGGTCAAGATCTACACCGTCCTTACAATTTAACGCAAACTCCTAACTCCGTGTTCGGTAAAACCATGTTGTAGGTAATAATGGTCACGCCTTCACTGCTGTTAGAAAAAGCTACAGCGAAACAGTCTGTAATCAACCAATTCCTCCAAACACTTACAATCGTCTTTACACTTGCAGCTGAGACATAAAGAAAATCTAATGCACAAGGAAAACACTCTATTGGTTGCGTTTCAACTCTACAAATTGTCCCATGTGCGGCAGTGACTTTGGCACCACACTTCTGTAGCTCCATTTAAACATGCCCTGTTTGCTAACAGCTACCTAACCCGAAACGATTTACTCCTTTCTGACAGTTAAGAAGCTTTATAGACACAATTAAAATGTTATCGTACTGTTTGTATGAACTTTATACTTTGCCAGCCACAACACGTGTTTTATTTAAGCCGACTTTAGCAAAGCATAAAGCAAAAATAGTTAGCGGCTGGTCTCCGCAGAGTACGAAGGCGCTAGCCTTCCTGCTCTTTGTGTTGGCTATTAGCAAGCTAGCTGATATTCTGGCCCCGTAACGAGAAGGCCATACGTAAACTAACTGCGGTGCACGTTTACAAATGCTTATTCTATCATTTGAAAAACATTTAAGTTATCCATGTTTAACCTTTAATTCTTTTTAATTCTTAGAGAGCAAATGAGAGCGCGGTGGTAATGTGACTTGCTGTCTGAGTTAAAATGACATTTTGTGTTTGGGGTGTTCTAATGGGAAGCTCAACTAGGCTAACGGTGGTTAACATGTACCGTTTAGCTTAAAGCTAAACTTAGCTAGCCTGCCAATGGTATGTTGACATTTCTCCATGGCACCTACCAGTCATACAACCGTGGAAAGCACTCATAGTGCGTATAAAACGATCACAGTGAAGGTGACCATTTTGAATAAATTACCCACTTCCTTAATGAGTACGGCACCTTACCTCTTCACTTCCACTAGAGCTATATCCAGCCTGGCCGAGGATCTTGTGGCTTGCCTCTATCCCGAGTAGGCGCAAGTGAGACTGGTCTTCGTTTAACGACAGAGCCAGGTTTGCGGGCCTTGGCCCAACGTTAGTCACATCATCAGCTTCTGAGCTTGATCGCCCGAGTTGCCATCGCTTCTCAGAGCGCAAACGACTGCGCGATGACCAAGGCCGACCGGGGAAACGACCTCTGGCCGTAGCGGTTCCACCTTGGCCTCCTACGGCAGCCGCGGTTGCTGATCCGCATCCCGCTGCCGCCGCCATCATTGCTTCAACAACAACACACACCGACGGCTAGCAGTTAGAGGGGGAGACAAGAGGGAAGGCGCGAGATGGGAGGGAGGGAGGGAGGGAGGGGGGGGGGGGGGGGGGGCGCAGTGGGACATGGGAAACTGAGTTTTTTTTTTCACTTAGCAGCGAGTTTGATTGATTTCCAGATGTAGCAATGCAAATTGAAGAACTTTATTAGCTCCAATGTTGATGACAAATACTGATTCAAGTATAATTTAACACGTCAGACTATAACTATACTTTTTCATTACCGATTAAACAATTTTAAAAACTAAATTATCTTAAAGTTTGCATAGTTAATACGATAAAATACAACTGATAAAAATGATAAAATATAATATTATGGTAATGATTAAATGTCGGTGAAATGCATTGTTAAAGCTACGTTTTATTGTTTTTAAGATCAAACGATAAATTCACACTGTTTTACCATCACAGCACAGTAGATGGCAGTGTACTGCATACCTGCACATTTGATTCCACAAAAAACAATGCATCTTTTGCATGTTGACTGAGTGATAGCATTTGTTATTTTTAATACTTTTGAGTTACAGTTAATGAAAACCCAAAATACAGTTTTTTTCCAGAAAATTTGAATATTAAGTAAGACTAATCAAAAATGTAATGGCTCACACACTTATGGGGAAACCTGCTACTTGACAGTTGTGCAGCAGACAGTTATTGACATTCTCCACAAGGACGTTGTTCACAGAGTACTCCAAGGCTGTTATCGGTTAAAAGTGTGACCGAAAAAGGTGCACACGCTACTATTAACAGCAGGCTCAGAATTCACAGAAAAAACAAGCTATGCCTAAATATATATGACACTGTGTACAGTTAACCTATAAAATATGAGTGTCATTTTTTTGATAATAATCTTCTGAGATGCGGATGTATTTTATATGAAAAGCTCTGCATTTGCCTTTATTTTAAGATCAGAATTTGTTCAAATATTCTTGAAAAAGGCGCGACAGTGGCGCCGGCACACAGCCATGTTCGAGTCCCGGCCCACTGAGGTGTGCTACATGTCTTTATCCCATTTTCTGTCAGCCATTATTTAATGCTAACGAAATCTTTGGGGGGTGGCTGTAGCACCCCATTGGTAAAAGACACAAAATTAAACGTTGCCTTTTCTTTTCTCCCAAGAACACTCATGAGTTTCAGACCTTTTTGTATCAAGTGTTCAGGGAATAATGTGGGGTTCCAGTTTCGTCACTTAGCATTTTCATCAGACTTAAAAATTAATGGCTGGTGGACTACGCAATACGAAAAGTTCCAGAACATGCATGGTGGTTTATGTTTTATTTTTATGTTTATTTATTTATTTTTTTAGAGAGCTCTAGTCTCCAGAATTTTTACAAGGAAGAAACTTCCCTCGTGTGTCTCCTTCGTCTGTTCGCTAAGGGGCAGAATCTATTATAATTTTACCTTGTGGCTGCTCCAAACAGAAGAAAGGTGGCGAGGAAAAGGACGAACATAGAGCAATTTTATTTTAAAATGTACACAGATGCATCCCAGAGTCAGGGCGCTCATGAGTATCTGTCATTGTTCCAGAATTCCAACATGAAATAGGGAGGAAACTAAATTAGGGATTATTTATAGCTACACAGCAGAAATGATTGCATTGTAATTTTTATTAGAATAGATTGGGTAGACAAGAATATAAAATGTCGGTATTTGTTTAGATTCAAGTTCACTGTTAGTCAGTTAAAGAAATCTTTCAGAAAGCCGTCCTGATATTCTAATAAAAATCCAACAAACATTATACCGTATTCAGATCATAGCAGGAGTATTTCTCAGGGTATCTGAACATGGGGTGAAAGGAAATGGAAAGGCAGATAAGGCTAAACAATCAACAAACTGGGGTGGTAATGTTATAAGAGTCACACAGTAAGTCAAGGTTAAAAGCATTGTTTGTTTATTTATTTCAAACATATATACATTATCTTCATAAACCATAATATATATTTATATTACTGTTTGTTTGAAAAGAAGGTAAGCAGAGGTATTTGACCATGCCCCCTTCCTTTCAGATGTAACTTACGTTACACAGTATTCTTCCAAAATAATAAACAATAAAAAATGGACAACACTTGTCCTATCACAAAAGGAAAGATAATATACCCGAACATAAAATATAGCTGTCAAAGAAATCAATAAATTATGCTTTACAGAGGAAAGTAGGAAAAATGGCAAAAACAATGGGAGGATAATATAAAAGGAAGAAGGTTGTACAGAATTCAATGGAAGGTTGCAGAAGTTAGAAGTGCTGGAAAAAACAGAGCACAGGAAAGAATGATAACTAGACTATGGCTGGGACACTCAGGTCTTAATTAAACAGTTCACATGATGGGGAAACAAGAGACAGGAAGATGTGAATTCTGTGGGGAAAGTAAAACAATATAACATGTTAAGTACAACTGTAAGAAATACCAGAGAGAAAGAACAGAATTAATCGGAGTCTTGAATAGGAAGAACAACAGTATGATGTTTTGAATCTCTTAAGAAAAAGTCCGTTTCACGTAAGCTATACGATTATTTTCCGTTATTTGGTTTTAACTTAGTTATTTAAATAATTGTTATTTGCTTTGTTTTTTCAGCGTTATTGTCCTGATTTACCCTTTCTTATCGGTTGGTGGCAGTAATACACCAAATTGTTGTGTGCCAACATAAAAAAAATCAAGAAGAAGAGGAAGGAAAAGACGGAGATGAGAGAGGTTGTCGGTGGTGAGACTACGTCGAAGAAGAACGGTTTTCTCCCAAGGGAAAAACAAAAATAGAAATATATCGGATTCGGAAAAGGTGGATTTGGGCATAAACTGGTATGTGAATGGTTCGGTTGGAAATGGAGACAGGAAATGAGGAAGACATGGATTTTGAAGGGTGGACGCCAGCTGGGAGAGGAACAGGGAAAGGACGAGGAATTTAAAATAATATTGAAACTTAAGAACGAGGAAGAACAGGATAACATCAGCCCCATTGTGGTGTCAAGAGAGATAAAAAAGAAAATTGGAGATGTTGAAATGGTAAAGATTTTGAGAGATGGAAACTTATTGGTAGTTTGTAAAAAATAAAGAACAAGGCTTTAAAGGTGGATAATATCTGCAAGAAAACGGTGTTGGAGAACAAAATTATGGGAGAAAATAAAAAAATTAGAGGAGTGATTTATGGGATCCCTCTAGATGAAGATCTTGATAAAAATTAAGAGAAGTATTATTGGTGCAAAAGTGAATAACTTGAAAAGATTGTCAAAAACAATAAATGGAGAAAAAGTAGGAAGTATGTCAATCTTCATTGAATTTGACGAAAAAGAGTTGCCACAAAACATCAAAATAGGTTATCTTAGCTTTCAGGTTAGACCTTATATCCCTCCGCCACTTCGTTGTTTCAAATGTCAAAGGTATGGACACATAGCAGCAGTTTGTAAAGGGAAGCAGAGATGTCCTAAATGTGGTGAAGATCACAAGTTTGAAGAATGTAAAGAAGTACAAGAAAAATGTTGTAACTGTGGAGGGCAACATAGAGTTACGTATGGAGGATGTGAAGTAAGGAAGAAGGCAAAAGAAATCATACAGATTAAAATGACTAAAAACATAAGCTATGCAGAAGCAGTTAAAAATGTGAAGGAACAGAAAACAAGAAAGATTGAACAAATAGCGAATCAAATTCCACAGCAAAGCAAAGTACAGTCAGAAGAAAATGTTACAATATCAGTAGAAAAACTAATATTATTCGTAGCATATGTTATCAACTGTACTGACCAAGCCAAGCATAAAACTGAGAAGATTAAAATAATAGTGAGAGGAGCTGAAAAGTTTTTGGGGTTTAAGGAGGTATCATGGGAGAACATAAATAAAAAGTTGGAGGTAGATGGGAGACAAGGAACATCTGGTGAAAGTACATGTTAATATTGCAATGGAATGCAAGAAGTTTAATTGCTAACGGACAAGAACTTAAAGGTTATTGATTATTATATATTGATAGTCTTGAAGAACAACCAGAAATTATTTGTGTTCAGGAAACATGGTTAAAAACAACATTGGATTTTGTGATAAAAGGATATGATGGTGTAAGAAGAGATCGACAGGAGAGAAGTGGAGGAGGATGTGGAATATTTATTAAGCAAGGGATACAATATCAAGTATTAGGGAAAGGGAAAGAACTTGAATATATAGTAATTGAGATATGGGAACAAGAAGGTAAATTTAAAATAATACATTTTTATAATCCATGTAAAACATTGTCAATTGAAATAATGGAGGAGTTAAATGAATATTTGGAAGGGAAAGTAATTTGGTGTGGAGATTTTAATGCAAATAGTACATTGTGGGGTAATTGTAATGATAAAAATGGACAGGTTATAGAAGAATTAATGGAAATAAAAAATCTAGTATGAATGATGGGAGGGGAACAAGAATCAATGTAAGAACAGGGATGGAATCAGTTATTGATTTAACAATGGTTTCAAATGGTTTAGCTGGTAGTTGTGAGTGGTGAAAAAATCAACTATAGTAGTGATCATTATCCCATTACAATAAGAGTAGGATTAACTTTAAATAATAAGAATATAAATGTCAATAAAAAACTAAATTTTAATAAGGCAGACTGGACTAAATTTAGATACTTGAGTCAAATAAACTTAGAGAAAGTAGATATGAGAATGGATATAAATGATGTAAATTTACAAATTTGTAAGGTAATCATGGAAGCAGCAGATAATTCTATAAAGAAAGCAGGGTGTAAAAGTAATAAGAAAATGGTACCATGGTGGACAAATGAATGTAAAGAAGCAATAAAGTTAAGAAATAAAGCATTTAAGGTACTAAAAGGAAATCCAATTTATAAGAATTTAATTGATTATAAAAGAAAGCAAGCAATAGTAAGGAGAACTATTAAGAAGGTAAAAAGAGAATATTGGAGAAATTTCTGTAGCACAATAAGGAAAGAAACAAAAATAGAAAGAATTTGGAAAATAATTAAAAGAATGAATGGCATAAAGAGAGAGTTTGAATATCCTATATTAAAAATAAATAATATAAATATAGTAAAAGATGAAGATAAAGTTGAAATATTGGCAAGAATGTTTAGTAAAATTAACAGTTCAAATAATATTAGTGAAGAGGGAAGAAAAGGAAGAGAAAATACAAAACTTACATATAAAGATGTATTACAGAGTGTTGAAGAAACAAATAATCTGTTAAATGTTGAATTTACAAAAGCTGAATTAAATTATGCACTGAGGAAGACAAAAAATACAGCACCAGGTAAAGATCAAATTTGGTACAGAATGATAAGGCAACTTGGTGGAAAATCGAAAGATATAATATTACAATTATATAATAAAATATGGGAGGAGGGAAAATTACCACTGAGCTGGAAGGAATCAATTATAGTACCAATAGCTAAACCAGGAAAAGATAAATCAAATCCAGGAAATTATAGACCAATAGCCTTAACATCAAATCTATGTAAATAAAATAATGGAAAAAATGATTAATAGTAGACTAGTATATTATTTAAATAATAAAGGATATATGTCAAAGTATCAAAGTGGTTTTAGAAAAGGGAGGAGTACTAATGATCCAATGCTATGTTTAGAGCATGAAATTAGAAGAGCACAGGTAAATAAAGAAAGTGTAGTGGCAGTATTTTTTGATATAGAAAAAGCATATGATATGATGTGGGTGGAAGGATTATTAATTAAATTACAAATACTGGGCATTAAAGGGAAAATATTTAAATGGATCAAAGACTTTTTAACAAATAGGAAAATACAAGTTAGAATTGGGGAAGTGATCTCAGGAAAATATATAGTAGAAAATGGAACTCCACAGGGGAGTATTATAAGTCCGTTATTGTTTTCAATTATGATAAATGATGTATTTAAAGATATTGGAAAAGTAATGGGATGTTCACTTTTTGCAGACGATGGAGCTGTTTGGAAAAGAGGAAAAAATGTAGATTTCATTGTAAAGAAATTACAAGAGGTTATTATTGAAATAGAGAAATAGGCGTTACAATGGGGATTTAAGTTTTCAGTTGAAAAAACCAAAGTAATGATATTTAATCAGAAAAAAATAAACAAGGAAATAAAGTTAAAATTATATAACCAAGAATTAGAGCAAGTAAAGTATATAAAATTTTTAGGATTATGGTTTGATGAAAAACTAAAATGGAATATACATATTCAAAAAGTTGTTGATAAATGTAAGAAAATTTTAAATATTATGAGATGCTTGGCTGGCAGTGGCTGGGGAGCAGATAGGAAATCACTAAAACAGATTTACACAGGAATGATAAGATCTAACATAGACTTTGGTTGTATAGTTTACGGTTCAGCAGCTAAAACACATCTGGTTAAATTAGATATTATCCAACATCAGGCATTAAGATTATGTACTGGAACATTTAAAACTACACCAACAGCAGCAATAGAAATAGAAATGGGAGAAATGCCGTTAGAGTTAAGAAGAATAAAACTAGAAATAAATTATTGGTTAAATTTACAAGGTAATAACTTGGATCATCCAATTTGGGAAATTTTAAATCCATGTTGGGAAAAAGAAAAGAAAGAAATGAAGAGTTTTGGATGGACAATTGAAAATAAAGTAAAAGAATTTAAAATGATTGATTTAGAAATTAGTCAAACATCACCAATATCAATTATACCACCATGGATTCTACCAGAAGCAACAGTAGATATGTCAATAATGGAAAAGAAGCAAGATAAATCTTCCATAATAGATAGTTATTCAGTACAGATACATTTAAATAATTATTATAGATATATTCAAATATATACAGATGCATCAAAAATAAATGGAAAAGTAGGAATAGCTTTTGTAGTACCAGAATTCAATCTAAAAATAGGAAAACGAATTACAGACGGCTTATCGGTATACACAGGAGAAATGTTGGCTATATTATTAGCTTTACAATGGGTAGAAGACATAAAACCATTAAAAACAGTCATTTGCTCAGATTCAAGCTCTGCATTATTAAGTTTAAAATATAATCAATCAGATAGTAGGATGGACATTTTATTAGAAATATTTAATACATTATACAGAATACAAAAAATGGGCTTGATAGTTATATTTGTGTGGGTTCCAGCACATATTGGAGTAGAAGGAAACGAGAGGGCAGATAAAATAGCAAAGAGGATAATTCAAAATCCTATTAGTTTTATAGTTAAAACAAGTAAATCTGAGGGAAAGAGTATTGTTAAAGAAAAGCTGATGGAAAAATGGCAAAAAAGGTGGGATGAAGGAAAAACAGGAAGATGGTTTTATAAAATTCAGAAGATAGTAGGAGAAAGAAGAAAGGAAGACGAAATGGAAAGGAGGAAAGAGTGATAACAAGGTTGAGATTTGGGCATACAGGACTTAATTATACACTTTTTAAAATTCAAAAGCATGATACTGGTAAATGTGATTACTGTGGAAAATATGAAACAATAGAACATGTTATATTAGAATGTCATAAATATGAAAGAGAAAGAAGATATATGAGAAGAGAGTTTGAAGGTATTAAGGAAAAGGTTAATTTATTAGATATTTTGAGGAAGAATTTAGGGAGTAAACATATACAAATAGTGATTTGATTTTTAGAGGAAACTAAATTATTTCATAGAATTTGATTATAGTAGATAAAATTGTGAAAGTATGGAGGATATAGATGGGTAGAATACAATGTGTAAGTATGTCTATTTGTATATATACATATAGGTAAGATATATTTATTTATTTAATTTGTAGAATTAAATATATATATATAAATAGATAGACCGACACGAACCACACTCTATACCAGTAAGTGGCGGTAATGCTACTAAACGTTTGTTGCCAACCGCCAATAAAACCAACAAGAAGAAGAAGAAGAAGGAAAAGACGAAGAAGAGGAGGCCAAGGAACTGCTTGTCTCTATTTACGTGGTTCTGTTTTTCGACAGTTAACTTTAAAGACAGTAGGTATGCTATCGCATGATTACAAATGTTCTTACTGTATGTTTAGTATAATTTAAAACACTTTGCCCAGAATCCGGGTTACGGTTGTTTTAAAGAAGCTTGCGTAACAATTAGCGAAATGCTAACGTTGCCTGAGGCTATTTCAAGTCACCTGACAGTGGATTTGTGCATTTGACGAAGCTTTTCTAGAATTTTGATTATCTTGAAAATATTTGAAAAGCTGGTTTGCTTTGCTAAGGCAGTGATTAGTCATTTGTTGAATGTAGCCAACATCTCCCGTATGTAAAACCCGTTTCATCGAATTTTACATTTGCTGGCGATACCAAAGTGGAGCTAGCCTTAAACATCTCCCTGGAACTTTGTTTCTTCCTTCAGCGGAGCCTTTGTGAGTTTACCATGAACCTGGAGCGACTTCCCAACGAAGAGAAACTCAGCCTTTGTAGAAAATATTACCTGGGTGAGAAACAATTTAAATGAATCACTGCAGACCGCTTTGCTTAATAATGTATGTAAATCTCCGTTATGTAGCCCCAATATGGAAACAGGAAGGGTGGATTATATTTTGAGTCCAGAAGCAATATTTTAGTTTCCGAACAAGATTTGGGTTGCTCTGGCTTTACATATATATGTTTTCTGTTTGGTTTTTAGGGGGTTTTGCTCTTCTTCCTTTCCTGTGGCTCGTAAACGTTGTTTGGTTTTTTAAGGAAGCCTTTGTGAAGCCGCCCTTCACCGAACAAACCCAAATTAAAACATGTAAGTGTCAAGGTAATCTTGGTGTCAAGCAATGCAAATTCACTACAATATAGTTAAAGGGTAAAACATTCTTGGTGGATAGTTGGCAACATTTTCAAAAGGGTTATATGTTAAAACAATAATGTTTATCTAAAAGCATTGAACCACTTTTAAATGATACTGAGAGATCATGTTTTTAGGTTCCAAAGTAAGACGGTTACATCGCGTCTGACCCAAAAATCCCCCAAAATGTATAAAAATATAGTCATGAAACATTTAACAAATGATCTTTGAAGGTCCATCTAGTATGAATAAAGGTCAGTGATTTGTAATTGTCTTTTTATTCAGTCACAAGGTCTGGTTGGTTACTGTAGAATACAGTTTTAATGTTAAAAACAGCGACAAGATTATTCTGAGGAATAAAAAGACAGAGAAAAGAGTGTATTCCTTTTTTCACTATTGGTCTTAATATTAGGATAAATGTTCATTCCTTGTACAGACTAATAAAGTTTGAGCTCACACATCAAATCAGTAGATTTTTCTCTAAGTATTTGATAACATTAAACTATTTTAATATTTTATAATGTTTAATTGTTTAAAAAAAAATCTATTCAACATCAAGCCTAAGCCCAGGCTGTGTTGTTTTACAGGAATTAAAAAAAATAGATTAATCATATTCTGATGTTATTTACGTTACCATTGGAAACTCTTAAAGCTGCTGCATGCAACAACATGTCAGATGTTGTTTTAAGTGAGTTGATCAAAAACCGCCGCTGTAGACTCTGTGGTAGAACATACATAGATCATAGCCTCCTGACTGGAAAAAAGTTAAAACATGGGTTTGAAATAAAAATGCAAAAGCCTGCCATTAGAGAAGTTACTCCAGTGAAACTATTAAATTTGGAAAAACTGTATTTTACTTTAAAGTCTTCTAATGCATTGCTTTTAGTTATTGAAACAGCCTTTTAAGATGTTTTGTGTTTAACGTTCACATCACACCCATAAACCACACTTTTACAACAGCGGTTACATTTTTTTTTTCTTTCCACACGGACCGGTCGTCAAAGTTACGGATGTGAATACCTCCTTATCTATCCATTTTTCTAGATTAACTGTTTGTTTAAACACATGTTCTCTGTGTATTTCTCAAGTATATTATTTAAATATTCATAGAAAATGCTATTCTCAATCACAGCTTTTTTCTAAATGGTTATTAATGTAATAATTATCCAATTCCTGGTTTACCATTTGAATAAGAAAAATATTTGCATCAGCAGAACGGCCTGAAAACCTTGCCTGCACTGACGCTTTGGACCAAACTGTTTTGCTACGTGTTGTAGAACAGGCCAAGAGTGTCGAGTAAATGATGTACAACATACCTAAGTTTTCATTTAGCAACTTTCTAATTTTCATGTATTTTCTTTCCTAGATGTGAAGCGATCAGCAATGGGTTTGTCGTTTTGGGTCACAGTATTGACGACATGGATCACAATTTACCAACACTTCAGAGCACAGTGGGGGGAGGTGGGGGATAACCTTTCGTTCACGATTCCGCTGGGCACTCCTTGAGACGTCTAACAGCCAACTATAATGGACCAAAGGGTTTCCTCTTTAATAAAGTGAAAGATTTTGGCCTTTGTGACATCAATTACCTTTAAAATGTTTATACAGTAAATCTCTGAATTTCTGTATTTTTGGTTTATTTTAGAGCCTTTTGTATTTTTTGATTTCAGTTTGAGCTAACAATGTGTTGTCACTGGATGTGCTTGCAAATGTCTTTTGAAAAAAAATTGTTTAGGTTGCTTTTTTTCTTTTTTGTTTCCATCAAATATTCCGAAGAAGACTTTGATTGTGCACCCAAGATGATTTTTACTTCTTGACCAATAAATACCTTTAAGCTACATTGTCTTTAAGTTCAATAAAAAAATGTAGATTCAGTGTCGTGATTTTGCTTTTCAGTGTCATAAGATACAGTGGAGACATTTCAACTTTCAGAGTCATAATTGTGGTTTTCAAAATCATAAATTTGAGAGTCATGAGATATAAAGTGATAAAAAGTCAATGACAAAATTAACAGATGCAAAGTTGTACTTTAAAAATATAAGGCATATCTCAGAAATGGGTTTCCAAACTCTTTCCTACTTTTATTTCTTTTTGCATCTGTGAGTATATAATTTAATTTCTGTTAATGTCACGTTTCCCAATGTCCAGACAAGCACCGCGGCTGTTACGAAACCCAGTACCTTAATCCGTCCAAATGTCCCTTCTTGCCCATCATCCTGCATGAGTCATAGCATAATCAGAGCTACTTTTAGTCACAGTCAAAGCTTAGGTGCCACGTTTAGCATTGCTAACAGGGTGAACATGTGCACATAAGTGCTACGTGTGTGGAGAGCAGTGAATATCAGCACATGCAGTGCTTCTCTTATTTCAAGAAGCCATCCACTGAAACTGACTTGTGGAAGGATTTCAATTTACATATAATGTCCTGAGCTGCAGTGCCTATGTATGCAAGAATTTTAAATGACCTTATATCCTAACTACACCTATGAAGCAGCTTTTAGGCTTGTCCTGGAAATGTTTAAGGTATTTGACTAATGAAATGTTGCCCATCCAGTGGAATAATAGGTGATTAATGATCTGTTAGATCAGAGGTTTCCAAAGTGCAGCCTGGGGGCCATTAGAGGCCCCCGGGCTGAATTTGTGTGGCCCCCCAACTACAATTCAAGAATGATTCAAATTTGGTTCAGCGCAGGTGGTTGATGAAGATTGAGACTTTATTTTTATTGAGAGAAAAATTATTCTTGGACGATAATTTCAAGTGAAACATTATATAGATTAATTCCACACAGACTGATGTTTTCAAGCCTTTATTTCTGTTAATTATGATTTTTCTGCTTGCATCTAATAAAAACAACATTTAAGATTAGAATCTTACATCAGAAAAAATACATTTTATTACAGAAACATGGGTGTGAAGAATATGAATGATACTCGCTTAATGGTTGTTTCTTTCAAAGAGTGCTTTTAATCTGACAAAGGAGCCTCGTCTGAACCCATATTTTAATTTATTGAATATGACTAGATCCTTCTATAAATGCAAATGTGGAAAACCCATTTTAAGTTTGGATCTACAATAATTTCCACATCCCTTTCTTACAAAAATATCTGATTTTTTGTTCAATTAAAATATTGTATGCATGTTTATTGTTGAGCACATAAAAAAAAAAATCACAACATTTTTTGAGATATTTTTTGTATTATATGTTGCTGGGCCATGAAAACCTTTGACCTGACAACTTGGGCCCATGTGCCAAAAAGTTTGGACATCCCTGGAGTAGTTACAGAGCACGTGTTTCCACATATGTTTAGGACCCATTCTTCTTTTGAACCTATTTTTAGAAAGATCTTCCTAGACAACAAACTTATCCCACGGCAGCTCTGATAGCTACACAATAGTAATAGGTTTTTATTCATGTCATTAAAAACACGGAGTGCTATAACAAAGACTTTAATTGACAATAAGCCACCAGCAGCTGTGTCATTCCCAAAACATACCCTCATCTCTGGGTGGCTGAGCCTAGACACCCAAGGGTACATAGTCTGGAATGTGACTGAGGCAAGGTGCCCCAGTATGAATTCCCAGCTCATTATGCAACTCCAGTATAAAACAGTCTGTGACAGTCGGTCATGTTCAGCACACCGAGGGAGAGGGGAAACTGGAAACAGACAGATCATTCCTCCTACTCAAGACTAGCAGGAACATACCAGGGGCGGCCTTTCTCTTGTTGCTCACTTTGGTCAGAGAACTTTTAAACGAAGGTAAGCTGCTCGTCTCTGAACGTTCACTGCACTCTCCTGAACTCTTTTGATTGTTCTTTTTACTTAGTAGAAATGGATTTTATTGTGCCTCCCACCACAACAACTGGGGGTATTTTATGGGAGAAGGTTTTACCTCCTCGGCTGACCGGGTCTCATGGTTATTATAACTGGTCGCCATCATTACTGATTCCAGAGACCGATAATGTCAGTTCTGCAGAGGTAGGTCATTCATTTAACCAAATGCTTCATAGCTCTTCAGACAAGAGTGAAAGTTTACTGACAGAATCTACTGCTAATCTTTAATTTAAACCTTACATTTGTTTGACATTTAACAGATTTCTTCAGAGGTAGACCGTGAGATTCAATTTAATGCTTTCAGAAAACAGTTTTTGAAACCAAATTTAGACAAAATTCACTTTAGAAAACATGCATTTTTTGGATATTAGCAGTAGTCATTTCATTGTTGTAACACCTCTTACATTATCTCCACTCATGTCGACAGGTCTACTGTGATGACATTGGATTTACCGTTCAAGTTGATGTAAAGCATTTCAACCCAGAGGACCTACTGGTCAAAGTCGTTGGGGACTTTGTAGAAGTGCAAGGAAAACACAAAGAACTGAAGGTTTGTTCACCAAAAGGAACGCATATTTTTTGAACGTTTTATTTTGACTGTGTGGGTTAGAGAAAATTCATAATAATACGAAACTTGTGCACCTAATTCTTGTTCTAAGAAAACATGACGAGTGTATGTAAACGTGGTTTGTAAAAATATTTATGTGAGCACATTATAATCAACTTTCAAGGATTCTTAGTCATCTCTGTCCATTATAAAATAAAAAAATACTAAAAAACACAGTGACGTCTTGGCAGACATTTCACCAGTGGGTAGGCTTCAAATATTCAGCAAATACCAGAAATAAGGAAGAAGGATGAAGGTAAGGCGGGAATGACACAAGGCAAAGAAGAAGGTAGAATAAAGATAGAAAGGAATTAAGGGAGGACACAAAGAAGAAAGGAACAATAATATAAAGGAAGAGGGGAAAGATTGATGAAAGGAAGGAAAAACAACTGACAGAAAATAGAAAAGACAAGATAGAAAATAAGTTTGGAAGGAAGGAAAACAACAAAGGGCAGAAGGAAGAAGATAAGGAAGGAAGCACACAAGGAAGAACAGAAGTAAAATCGTAAGGAATTAATGACAAGGCAAGAAGAAAGGAAAGGCAAGCAAGGAAGGACAGGATGAGAGACAAAGTAGAAAAGAAAGGAAGATATAGGGGAGAAAGGAAAGATGCAAAGGAAACAGCCTTTTTACAGATGAGATATGCCATAAAGTCTGGAAATACAAATATATCTCCATACTCTTATTTCCCCCCATACTTAAACAGACCTGAAAAATACTCAAATTAAATTCTTTTTGTTGTTTTTTCTAGACTTTTCTGCAGCCCTGATTTAAACTTTTGACCACAACAGTATTTGGAATGATTTTATCCTCTAAACATGTATTTGTCTTCTGGTAGAAGGAGGGCCAAGGCTTTACAACACTGCAGTTTAACCGCCGCTACCGAATCCCAAAGGGGGTAAACATCATGGCGCTGGAGTCAGCCGTCTCCCCTGAAGGCATCCTCATCATATCAGCGCCAATGCTGCAGACTGAAAGCACAAGATGCCTGACTTAACACAGAAGCCTTAGCCATCCTCACCATATAAGAAAATAAAAGGACAGATTTAACTCGCCTCTGTACTCCTAGCAGCACACAGCGTGCCGAAACACCCATTTATTTTGTTCTGTTCCTGGCACTGTTCGGATATTCCCTGCTCTTTGTGGTTTGTATATACAGTACTCCTCTGGTGTTGCTCATCACTGTACACAGTATTTCAAGGAACCGCTCTTTGTAAATATTCCTAACTCACTGTTAAAGCTGCTATGCTAGTGAGCAACTTTGTAAATGCACTATATTGTAATTGTGATTAATGCACACAGACATATTCCAAACTGTATGTTGAAATCCTATGGCATAAATAAACTTTATTTCAATATAAAAACGACAAAAAAACAACAGTATGATTAGTTCAAGCAGCCGGTTGCTCCTTCAGGGTTTCTTTCAGCATCACGTCCACCTCTCTAACAGAAGAAAGAGCAGAAGTAAAGTTACCTTTATCTGAGTCTTGTAAAATTCCAAAAGTATTCAAAATAAAATGAGGCCAGAAACATGAATTTGACTAAAACTGTATCATTTAAAATGACCTGATCTGATCTTTCACCCATTTTCTCTGCTGGCGGAGGACTTGTAACAGAGGGTCGTCTTCAAATTCTTTTCCATCAGAATCTGATAAAATAACGACGCAAAGGAAGAAAAACTGCACATTACAAGCAAACACAGGAGCTACAAATAGCAGTTGTTGGAAATAAAAATATATTAGTGTTGTGGCCTGGCCTACAATCAGGCTCACCTTCAGCCTCTTGAAGCAGCTGTGAAATGACTTCCAAGGAGTTCTGTGTGACGTTCAAAGGAACTGGGGAATGTGAAGGAGAGGAGGTGATTGTAGGAGGAGAAACTGATGAAGCAGGTGTCCTCTGAGCCACCGTCGGAAACAAAACCTCTGACACTACCTGTTAAAGCCCAGCGAGAACACAAATTCATCCGCATTACATGTGTTATTTTATGTCTACCACGTGTGCAAATTTATCATATTAACTGGTGGGTAATGTAGGTGTTTGAACAGTCTGTCTATAATGATCAATTTGCACATTTATTCACCTGGCCTAAAGCAGTGTGAACTGGAGAGGATGGTGGCAGATGACCCCTGATGCAGCTTTCCTCCTCGCTTCCATCCTGTTCATGCTGCTCTTTTAATGATGTGGTCTTTTGTGGTAGGCTCGGATTTGAACAATCCCTGATTGAAGATGTTAGTTAAAATATGGAAAACATTTTTATTTGATCATACAGGTGGAACTTAGTTCGTTAGAATATTTCAGTAAATCCGTTCAAAAACTGAAAGTCATGTTATATTGATTCATTGCACACAGCGAGATATATATCCATAGTTTCTTTTCTCTTAATATGTATGAAGTTGAGTGGAACGAAAAACTCTGGTTGAAAAAGGTGTACAGACAACATGGCTCTTCAATAAATTTAAATTCAATGCCCTCAATACTTGTTTCAAACCCCAAAGTATAAAGAGAATATCCTGTAGAGAACATGGACATTATTTTCTGTTGGTCAAAGTTTCTGCTAAATGTTTTTTTTTTTCAACTGGTCTTTTTCAGCTATTTTTTTTGGAAAACATGATTTGGGGTTTTTAGTAGCTGTAAGCCATTAAATCAACAGAAATACCGCATTGCAAGCCCTATATTATATACAAGTTTAACTTCTTGAGTTAAATTACTGTAATAAACCTTTCGAGGATATTCAGATTTACTGAGATACACCCGTAATACATCCTTCATGTTTCAATACATCACCTTGTAGGTTTCCTCTGCTGACTGGAAGGTAGTGCTGTCTTCTGGTGTGACCGTTGTGTGGCCAGTTTCTTCTTCTTGTTCTTATCGAGACCCTTTCGCCCCATAGGCCCCTCTTCTTTTATGTTTTCAGCTGATGCATGTCGGGAGGATGGCAAGCATTCTTTGATAAGCCCATCACTGTTGGGGCTCAATATGCTTTCTGAGACTTGAGTTTTTTTGTGGACAACTTTGGTTTGGGGCTCGGACAACTTTTGTGAAATGCTTTGCTCATTGTTAGCAACAGAGGACTGGTTGGGGCAGGGAAGGACATCGCAGAGTAAATGCATGTGAGCAGGAACATGGGTAAGAGCCTGGGTTTGAGACATCAAAGAAGAAGAGGAAACAACAGCAGCATGGAAGAGTGGAGGACTTGGAGCTGGAGCACTCAGTCTGTGGGTCTCTGTGATTTCCGGATGGGGAGCAGTCATGTATGAATGAGCATCTCTTTCTGAGAACTGAGGAGGTTGGGAGCTCTGCTGTTGCTAAAGATTATAAGAAGGATAGGAGTCATGCTATTTTGTCTTTGACAGAAACAAAACAAACATATTGTGTGCTTTTAAATCCAACCTTGTAAGGCTGTCCACTGGTTGATGCATGGAGCAAACCTGGGGCCTGCCAGCTGAAAGCAGAATCATGAAGCCCTGACTGGCTCATGGACTGGGACCAGCCTCTAGCTTGCTCCATCTTTCTCCGTAAACGCCACTGGAACAAAATATCCTCCTGTGGACGTGTGTGGGGTGTCACGGTGGGGATGACAGGTTTCCGGGAGGATGAGGCAGGAGCTGAGTCTGGACTGACCTTCGCTGTAAATACAACAAGCACAGCCGTAATGCTTGTAGTACTAAACTCAAGACGAGGAGCAGTTTTTAACATCACCAACAACTAAAAAAAGTGAAATAAATGGCTGCATTCAGATGGCTATTTCATATATGTGCCTCACCAGCAACTGGTTTTATTAAACTGGGAATCCAAGGTTGCCGCACTGGCTCATCCACACTGGCTGGAGAAGAGAAATCGTAGCATCCTAGGCCATCTGAGCTAACAGGGAAGGATTCATCACTCTGACTACATTCGCTGTTAAAAAGATAACAGTTTCATTTTAACTCAAGAAGGCTAATCACTTATCAGTTTTGTTACTTGCTGCACTACAAACCCTCTCAGTAGAAGTCTGCTTGCTCTTTCTTGAAGATGTAATATTTCTGTGTCATCAAATTCCCCCACAGAGGAGTCAGACACAACCTGAGGATCCAGGAGAATGAGACAAGCTCAAGCATTAATCTGAACAACAGTGAGGGAGAATAAAAATAGAATACAACACTTCAGCAGCAACTGAACAATAAATCTCACTATGCCAATTATCTGGCTTTCTAACAAATATACTAGTAATTTTTGAAATCCTTTTAAGGGAGTTTAAATGGGACATCAGCAGGCTGAAGGGTGTATTTTTAAAAGCGGCATTATTAAAAGCACCTCCCAGAGCATCAACTTCACAGAGGGGTTTTAAAATAGAAAGGAATGGTGTGCATGCAAATATTTATATCACACTTATTCCAAAGGAAGAGATTTTCCACCAGACCCAACCCACCTCATCGCAGATTCGGACACTCATTTAAATAAGGATAAAGAAAACAACGAGCAAGAGATGATTTCTCCTTTATCGGCTCTAATTGGTGATCAGCAGGTCAAATACTGCAAAATCAGCTTTTTTTTTCTATTCATTAAATGCATCAGAACTCCCGGTCTATAAAGGCAATAACAGCATGCCCCTTGATACAGTTATTTGTTTAATAAGAGGGTCAGGTAAAGGTTAGAGACCTATGTTTTAATGCATATGTGGAGGCAACATTTCAGTTCCTTCATTTTCAGTTGGCTACTACTTCTCCCTCTTTTAAAGAGCCTATTTTTTATTTTTTTGTGGTATGGTTTTAGAAAAACCAAAAACAAAACAGATTAAAATTGGTGTCGGCAGGTTAACCTCAAACGAAAACAGAAATCTGTATCAGTCAGGAAACAACTTGATCAGTGCTCTAATTATAATAACATACAAAAGGAAACTAAACAGTTTTCATCAGTTTAAATATTTACAGTAAGAAAATCTGGTTACACAGCGTTTAACTCCAAGTAAACTCTTACATGCACTCACATTGAAGGATCTGTCATGTTGAGGCTGCCCAACTGGACTGTAAACGGTGGAATCATGGCCATCTTTCAGGAAATGTATATTAAGTTTGTTAGAGAAAAAAAAAAGGGACACATTTGCAAGTTTATTCACATAAATGCACCAACAGGGAGTATACCTTTGTCTAATGATTTAGTTGGGGTCAAACTGGGGGGTGATGAGTGGGCCTTCCACCAAAAAGGCATCTGTTGTCTTCCATCAGTAGAGGCCATCTGTTGGCGCTCCTCTCGACTCTGAGGTCGACCATGACGAAAACGTTCTACATACCTGTAACAGTAAATGTTAGTACTTCCCCAAGCAAAAAAATACTCTATTTGTAGTGACTTGCACAGATATTCATAGTCCCTGAACATTTTGTCACATTACAACCACAAACTTCAATTTATTTTGCTGGGATTCATGTGATAGACCAACACAAAGTAGTGAATAAATGTAAGGAAAGGGATATGGATTTCAACAATTTTACTAATAAAATTCTGAAAAGTGTGACGCTCAAATGTATTCAAACACTTATAATCAGATACTCCTAAATAAAATTGCCTTCAGAAGTCAACTATTTAATAAATGCGAAAGCTCCAGAGACTTATTAGACAACATTATTGAACAAACATCACCATGAAGACCAAGGAACACAGCAACCCAATCAGGAATAAAATTATGAAGTTTAAAGCAGGGTGAGTTTGTAAAACACCATCCCAAGCTTTGAACATCTCACACGGACAGAGTCAAGACATGGCCGTCTCCAATCCCTTGTAAACTGAAAGGCCGGGAGGAGAAGCAGTCAAGAGACCCACAAGAACTCTGAAGGAGCTGCAGATTTCCTCAACTTAGGTGAAAGAATAAGTGGACAGAACAAATATGAATCTGGCCTTTATGGAAGGGTGGCAAGAAGAAAACAGTAGGAAGTCCTGTTTGCCGCAAACAATGTCGAGGACATCACATGTGTGTGAATAAAGGTGTTCTGATCAGATGAGACCAAAAATGTAACTTTTTGGCATTTATGCAAAATGCCGTGTGTGGATGGAAGAAAACTAACACTGCACATTACCATAAACACAACATCTGTCTTGTGAAACATGGGGGTGGTACCATCATGCTGTTAGGCTGCCTCCTCGGCAGCCATGAGGAAGCTGATTTGAATTGACAGCAAGATGGATGGAGCAAAATGCAGGGTAAGCCAAGAAGAGAGCCTGTTAGAGGCTGCAGAAGTCTTAGAAACAGGCGTAGACATTCACCTTCCAGGACAATGATCTGACTTTCCAATCCAACTGACTAAACTAAAAATATTTTTGCAAAGATGAACAAGAAAAAAATCTGTCTCTACTTGTGCAAAGCTGTTAAAAAGTGCCTTAAAAGACATCTATCTGTAATTGCAGTAAAATATGTTTTTACATAGTATTGTGTCAGGGGAGCAAACCACACTTTCTTGATTTTTATTTGTAAACCCCCTTTCTCCCCCATTACAGGTATGATCTCGTTTGTGATATAAAAGGAAAAAAAATACACTGAAATTTGCAGTTATAACATAAAAAATGTAAGAAAGTGGAAGGGGTAAGAATACTTCAGCAATGCACTGTGATTAAGATAACACTGGCAAACATACTTTGCAAGAACAGAATCCTCCTTTACTCCAGAGGGAACCGTGGATGTCTCTAATCTCACAGATAGTTTGTCTGGCAACATTTCATGAAAGTCGGTGTTACTGTCAGAGGAAGATCCACATTCGGTGGAGGGCCAGAACTCGGCAAATACATGTTGTCCATCACTGGCAGGAAAATCAAGATTTTCACACAGCTGCTGGCTTTCCCGGTTTAGAGAGCGAGGTGGATGCTTGGAGCTCTGATGTAAACGAACGGGACTTAGAGTCTACAAAAAAAAAAACAACATAAAAGTGAGACATTGTGTTATTAGATCAAACCAATCATAAAGACAGATTCAATAACATATTTCCGATTCAATCCTAAATAGAACACAATGCAGCAACATTTGGTGTATTATAAAAACAGTTAAAAATGTGACTAGCTAAGTAAGCCCAGATAGATAAATGATGAAGACACTGTCTAAAGCTCTCCACACCAAAACAATGCATGATCAGCTGGTAATGATAAGATTCAGGAGTTCAAAGTCCTGTCTGCAAAATTACTTTCTTTGAAACATACAACTGCTTTCTCTTTTTTTGATGACTGCTTGCGTGATGGGTGGTAATGTGCCCTCTTCACAGTGGATGAGGGTGGGAATGGATTCTGCCTCGTAAACACAGCTCCGCTAAAAATAAAATACAACACATTTTAGTAACTTCGTTTCCTGATTACAGAAGCGTGAATGTACATATTGCTTCTTACCTGGATTTCATAGCAACTTCAGGATGTCACAATTTATTCAGTAATTAGCTTAACATGAATACAAACTATTGTGAGTAAAAAAAAAATCATCAATTTCTTTTGGACAAGCCACATTTTCAGCGTTTGTGTGATTTTGTCCTCAATAGTTACCATGGAACCAAATGCAAGGTGGGCGAAACAGCTTATATAACTACACACAGCAGGTTAAAGGCCTATTTAACCTCAAATTCTATATTTTTAAACAAGAAACATAGGCTCTCTGGTTTCGTAAAACTACAAGAAGCTCTCGATAGCGTCGATGAAACAGAAAGATATGTTTACTACTACCACCAGCCAATAGGCAACGAGAAAGGAATGATGGACATAAGATTTGTCCAATCACAGACGATATGTTGTTTACGCAAGCACCAATCGGATGATTGTGAACCGGCAGCGCGCGGAAGAGGAAAGCCAGCAAAGGCTTCAAGCTTGTCAAAAACAAGCTAACTTAGGAACGGTAGCTGAGGTAGTACCTTTCACTCTCCAATATAGTAATAAGGTAGTAAGAAATATTTCATTATTTTAGGGCAGCTAGAAGAGTGAATTTTTAGTATAAGTATCTGTATTTAGAATGTAGGTTTTAGACTCGTTCTAACAGTTTTGGGGGCTAATGCAGAAGACTGGCTAACTGGTTTTAACAGGTAACCGTAGCTAACTGGCTAACGTTGCTGTTACCGAGGAATCAACAAGAGGTCGTTGTTAGCTCAAAGACCTTTTCTACCTTGGTTAGAGTAGAAAACCAGCTGTTTTAGGTCTTCGTTTTTCTGAGGAGCCAGTAAGAGTAAAGTGAAGAAAATGCACCACGTGAAGATAAAGTCAGAAAGGCCAGGTAAGACAATAAACACATCGTTAATAATAATATTACGTAAACAGCTGCCATCAACCACAAAATAAAGTCTTATCTAATCTAGTGTACTGTATTTTAAATTTGTATTTTATAAAAGTAAAATTTCCAGTTTGGATCTCTGCTAAAGTCGTACAATTGTGAATATCACAGACAATGTATTTGATGATGATTATTATTGATTTTACTTCAGATTTGGAAAGCGCAGGTGCACGCGGCAGGTTGGATGCTGTGCTGAAAGGTCTGGTAGAAAAAAGCGAAAATGAAAGGTTTGTAAAATGCTTCCCATAATCAATATATTGATTATCACAGTTTTTGAGCACTTTTCATATTAGGAACTGCTTTGCTGTACTTTTAAACAGAGAAACAAATGAAGATGCAGGAAAGTTGTCAGTGGACTCTTTAAACAAGTATGGAGAAGTATATTATCTATTTTACTTTAATCTAATTCATTTTAGATATCTCGTTTCCATAATCACAGTTTGTTGCAACTTTGTATCAGTATTTTTGCAATGTAGTCATCGAATGGTCTGTCTGCTCTTTATAGAGAGTTGTCTCCATCATCTGGTGGAAAAAGGTAAATGTCTGTTTTGCTGTACAAACACTCTTTTCTCCCTTTTATGTCTAGCTAAATTTTCGCTGCACACATCAGTTATTATGTTTAGTACTGTAAATGTTTAGGGCATTGCCAGACATAAGTGCCAATCTTTATTTAATTTATTTTCTTCAGACCTTCAGCACGATTTCCACAGCACCGGAGGAAGAAGCGAAAGGAGATGGATGAGGGTATACCGGAGACCAATCAGCATAAACAGAGTAAACTCAGTGCAGATATTAAAACAATTTTAGAGTTACATTCATATCAACTGTACCTCAATTAATGAGGGTCCATTTAGCTATTTACTGCATTGTGTGTTTTGTCTCTTTATTTGTCCTTGTATTTTCTGTCCTTCTCTTTTTTTATTTAGATGCATACATTATTAAGTTGTTTGATCGCAGCGTTGATTTAGCTCAGTTCAACACCAGCACCTCACTGTATCCAATCTGCCGTGCTTGGATGAGAAACAATCCTTCCTTTAGGGAGCCATCGACTTCTCCGAGCTCCCCACAAAGCATAACGGAGGAGGAGGTGGGACTGTGAACAAGTTTGCCATTTTACTTGTAATTTCTTTATCATATACAAGCATTAACAAAAATGATGAGAGTGACCTCTGGATGTGAAAGACAGCTGACAGCTACATTAAAACAAGTGTTTTTACTTAAAAAAAAAAAAAAAGTATCACTATAGATTTTGCTAAACCAATTGTTGCTCCATGTTTTCCTTGAAACTGTTTACAACTTCTTCAGTCATTACCTTCTTTAGCTTGTATTTGAAGTTTAATGAAACCACGTCAGAACAGAAGGAGACAGATGTAGATTAACTGAATAAAAAAATGCTGCGTGGTTCTTGTGGTTTTTTAAAATGGAAAACTAAAGTGGTGATTTACACATTGTGGCTTTATGTAGTCCGTTTTAATATTGTCTAGATATCCCCTGCACAGCAGAAACAAAGCTTTTTAAAAGTCTCTGCTGTGGCAAGCATTTTCTTACCTCTGTTTTGCCACCATAAAGTTTTTGCATGTAGATGCAAGGTGCAAACATAGCCAAATATTTCAGTTGTGGCAAATATCGGGTTTCATGCCGACAGGGCCTTATTGGCAGAATTTAGTTAAGGTTGTTTTTAGACGGAAAATACACCTTTTTTTTTTAAAAAGTTTTTATTGTAGTTTGTTTTGTCAAATAAACTAACTATTGTGGCTTTGGTTCCGCAAGCTAAGAACTCAGCCAAACTATCGGATTTTCTACCTCGTCCAACAGACGTGCAAATTAGTCGTATTTGGATCAAATCAAACCTGAGACTTCTGAAACTTTTTTTCATTTAGTGAAATGCTGTATAAAAAAGTTAAACATCAAGCACTTTGTAAATTATTTATTTATGATTATTATTGTACTTGTTTTTATGTGATTGAGCTAAATTTAAGTTGCATCAGATTCTAAAGGTCAATATCCACTCTAAATAAACATGCAATTATTTCCTTTTTTTTAGGATTGATAGTGCTAATTTTATCTAAAGTAGAGCAAGTAAAGTATACTGAACAGTATTTATAGTGTTTTACATTATGTCCACTGAAGATGAAAGATTTTTGAAAGCCCATTTCTGCATTAAAGCTTCAGATTAACTTGTAAGACAACTCATTAGATTTGATTTATTTTTAAAATTTGTTTTTTTTTTAGGTTTCAGATATGATGAATGGCAAAGGTCAGAATGTGCATCGACTTCCTCCTCCATCTACCTGCCCAGTTAGCCCCTCTGGTGAACCCATTAATCTCAGGATCCCACAGACTGAAAAGCCCACCATTTCCAAGGTTCTGAAATAATATATGATTTTCCAATTTTTTCTTTTAAACTTAACTGCGAGATAAAAATGCAGATTTTTACCTATATATTAACTGTTGTGAATAATGTTACTCTCGTTCCACAGTCGACAAATGTTCCTGTATCGGGAGCTCTCATAAGTGACCACATGGAGCGTTGGAAAAAGATAAGACAAAAGTAAGTCCTCGATAAGCTGTTTTGGATTTTGGAACATTCGTTCAAGTGTGCAAACAATCGTAGTAGTCCAAGATTTACTTTCAGTCTTGTTATCTAGGATCATAGTTCATTGGATTGAGGATACATTGATACAATTTTGATTGAGCAACAGTTATTTACTGGCAAAGGCATCTTTTTAAAAAAAATAAATGGTGATTTTCAGAAATAAATTAAATTGATCAACTAAATGAATTATAAATAGCTTGTACACAGCGAATAATGATGTATAATTATGTTTTCTTAATGTTTATTGTTATGGTGTACTTAACATGACTTTTGTTTTCATAAACTAAGCATATATGTAATTGCTTGGAAAAGATCAGAATATATCCTAGTTTTTTTCAAATACTTTTCTCTTCCTTTTTATAAAATTGTAAGTGGATTAAAATTCAATTATAAAAAGACATTTATAAACTGAAATTTATGCTAGAGTTGCATTTAAAAAGTCCGAATCCATGAATATCTAGTTTGCCTTTATTTGCCGCAAAAACCAGGCACCCAACAACATTAAAGCCCCCAATAGAAATCAGCCAATCAAATTTTGTTTCTAAAGCACATGTGGTACAACAAACAAATGCAGCACACAGTGCTTTCCAGAAACCAAGGAGAACGCAGGACTGAAAACAAACAAGTTCCTGTTGGCCTCCATTCACTCACATATACAGGAAGAAGCTCCTGGTGTGGAAATGCCGATGGATGTGACTACAGTGGAAACACTCTCAACCATAGCTGCCTGTAACGGGTGAGCACAGGAGATATGATTCAACCACTGAATAAAAGATGAATGAGAGAGACAAAATAAAAATAAGAAAAACATTCCAATTTATAGCACACTAAAATTTTAAGCTTCATCTACTGATTGTCTTCTGCCTATCCAAGATCGGGTCTAGGAGGTAGCGGATCCATGACGGAAACCCAGCAACGCTTGTCCCCTCATTCTGGAGAATCCCAAGGTGTTCTTAGCCCAGGAGGCATGTAGTGTCCCTTCAGTATGCTGGGGTAGACCCAGAACTCACTGGTACCCAGATGACTTTTTAAAACAATTAAGACCAGTACAATAGTTATTTAAAAAAAGATGAAAATAATCAGGAGAATATAAGTACATATAAGTATCAACTAACATCTCAAAGAAGTCAAATAAAAGTGAAAAAAAAGGTAGACAGTTAAAACAAAACTAAGAGCTAAAGGCTGATTTAAAAAAAATTAATGTGTAAATTTGTAAAAAGAAGAAAAATTACTAAAGATCTTCCTAAAAAGACTTAAAACTTAGAACGGTCCCAGCTGCCCTGATGTCCACAAGAAGATTTCTCTACAGCTGGGGCCCTGAAAACTAAATGATGTCCTTATAAATTTAAGGATTTATAAGGCTCTTGCCTCTGCCTTCCTTAATCAAAGGAAGTCAATGTAGAGATCTAAAAACCCGAGTAACATGAGCAATATATAAGAAGTACATTGATGTAGTTTTCTATGCAGCAATTTGTACTTTCACTACTTTATTTAGTCTTCAGGGTTGTATTTCTTTTACCTTTGTTTTTTGATTTGCTGGTTCACTCTACGTAGCCTTGTTTTGTGTTTGAGAAATAACTTTATCACAATTCAGACTCTGTTAAACCAAATAGTTTTCCCATGATGCACACATGCTCCACATCATACAAGATAAAAGTTGCTCTATGGGGAAAATCAATTTGTTTTTTATTATTCAGAGCCTCCACAACACTCCTTTTTTTTAGCTGTTCAGAAACCGAACCAACCTGAGTGGGAAGAAATGAGCCTAAAACCTTAAACTCTCTTACGTAACCAGTTGTGTTATACATTTTTGTTTTGTAAGAACATTTTGAGAAATGACAGTGTTCGCTATTTCTTTTGAAAAGAAATGTCTTAAGCTTCACAAATGTTTACACACAGCAGCCCATGTAACAAATGTAAGAATATTAATTGTGAGATTAACACAAAACGAACTCTGCATGCTTCTAGCGTAAACAGCGTCTGTGAACAATTATTAAATAAATGACAGTAGATGTTGACAAAATGCACACCTTATCATGGAGTTTTGTTTGTAAAAAACCTTTTCTGTTTTAGATGGAAGGAGTGCTCCAATAAGAACCAGTTGAGATACAGTGAGAGCATCAAGGTTCTGAAGGAAATGAAGGAACTTTATGACCACTGACTGCCGGCCTTGTAGCTGTTGGCTGCAGAATGAACTCTCTACTGCTGGAAAGAAGCCATGGATTCATGTTTCATTTTTGATAACGCCTGCATCCAGCACAGACTCGTAGGAAAACAGCAGCAGCCTAAGCAGCCTTTCTGTCCTCTAAATAGCAGAAACACATTTAGCAATTTCCTGTGTGATAGTGTGATGCAAGACTTTATAGTCAAATAAATTCTGTGTACATTTCTAAATAAATGACATTTAACACACTGGTGCATACTTAATATAATCAAAACAATTGTGATGTATTTCAACAAGAGGTGTTCTTATGTGTGTTTTCTTTCTGTCCGTTTTTAATTGGTTTAGATGG